>NC_138771.1:432812077-432934577 GCF_965119305.1 Pelophylax lessonae
AACTTAATCCACATGCCAGGTGAGACGTTGCCATGCTGTGCTGCGTCTGTTGTGCCTGGAAGCCAAGAGACACACTGGTCCTGCACTCCATTCAGCTTTGCGTTCACAGGCAGATCAGTGGATGACACCGCTCAATTTGACAGTTGGTAAAGTGGTGTGCGAGAACGGTGCCAATCTGCTGAGCGCGCTGAAACAGGGCAAAATAACACACGTGCCATGCATGGCACACGTCCTGAACTTGGTCGTGCAGCGATTCGTTGCCAAATACCCCGGGGTCCAGGATGTCTTGCGGCAGGCTAGGAAAATCTCAGGCCATTTCAGAAGATCTTACACAGCCATGGCTCGCCTTGCTGACATTCAGCAGCGACACAACCTGCCCATCAGGCGTCTTATTTCTGACTGCCCAACGCGATGGAACTCAACGTTGCATATGCTTGATAAGCTGCTCCACAGAAACGTGCAGTTAATGACTACCTGTACAAACTCTGCGGCAGGACAGGTTCTGGGGAGCTTGGGTTTTTTTTCACCTCGCCAGTGGCAGCTTATAAGCGACGCATGCAGACTTCTGCGGCCATTCAATGAGATCACCAAACTGGTCAGTGACGGCCAGGGCTCCATCAGGGGACATCGTACCTTACGCCTTCTTTCTGGAGCGTGCATTGCGTTGTGTCATTGATCAAGCCGTCAAGGAGCAGGAGCAGGAAGATGAGGAAGTCGCAATGTTGGATGAATTCCCAGTGGGTGCTACTCCATCTGAGACAAGTCAACAGCAGGAGTCTGAAGATGAGTCAGAGGAGGATGGTGCCGGGGAGGATGAGGAGGAGCAAGAAGAGCATGCTTTAAACCTTTCTGGGATCCCTGGTGTTATCTGTGGATAAGGGGAGGAGAACGAGGATGACATTATCCTGGATGACGAGCTGGAAGCAGGCCCCTACACCGCTTCCAGTTTAGTGTGAATGGGGGCCTTCATACTCCAGTGTTTTAAGGGGGACCCCCGTATAAAAAGCATAAAGGCCAAGGACCAGTACTGGGTGGCAACGTACTTAGACCCCCAGTACAAACAAAAAATGGCGGAAATGTTACAACAATCACAGAGGGCGGCCAGAATGCAGCACTTCCAGGCCTTGCTGCGGGAAATGCTGCATTCTGCTTTTGCGTGTGCTGGCAGAGGAATTTCCAGTCATAGAGAGACAGTTGCGGGTAGCAATCCAACAGCACCTGCAAGAAGAGGGCGGTTTGAAGATGTGTTGGTCATTTCAGATATGAGATCCTTCTTTCAGGCGACCCATCGACAGCTGTACTCCGGATGCAGCATGAGGGAATGCCTAGACCGACAGGTGTCCGACTAAATCGGGTTAACGGCCGATGTGGACGCTCTGAGGAGTGATGAACCCCTGGACTACTGGGTGGGCAGGCTTGACCTCTGGCCAGAGCTTGCACAATTTGCAATGGAAATGTTGGCTTGCCCCCCGTCCAGTGTCATGTCCGAAAGGACGTTCAGCGCAGCAGGGGGGATCGTGACCGATAAGCGCACTCGCCTAGCTCATGACAGTGTAGACTACCTCACATTTATAAAAATGAATGAGGCATGGATCTCTGAGGAATTCAACACATGTGACCAGTAGACCATGTTTCATTGAAATTCCTCATGCCAGGCCACAAATATCCGTCAGACCACCATCCATCCACAACAATTCCTGGTCCTTGTCTTCGCTAAATACAGCAGCATAAAAAGCATTTCATGTCCATGGAATGCCAAATTTTTGCGGCCTTTCAGGGCTGACAATAATTTTTTATGTGCATGCCTAATGTACCTCCAGCCACAGAATACAACTTTCTTTGCTGTCAGGTAAACCCATATGGGCTAATTTTTGGGGCCTATACTGGCCGACACTTACTTCTTTATCCTGTGAATGCCTAATGTACCTCCAGCCACAGAATACAACGTTCTTAGCTGTCAGGTAAACCCATGTGGGATAATTTTTGGGGCCAATAATGGCCGACACATACTTCTGCATCCTATGAATGCCTAATGTATCTCCAGTCACAGAATACAACATTCTTAGCTGTCAGGTAAACCCATGTGGGCTAATTTTTGGGGCCTTTCATGGCCGACACTTACTTATTTATCCTGCGAATGCCTAATGTACCTTCAGCCACAGAATACAACATTCTTAGCTGTCAGGTAAACCCATGTGGGCTAATTTTTGGGGCCAATACTGGCTGACACTTACTTCTGTATCCTGTGAATGCCTAATGTACCTCCAGCCACCAAATACTACATTCCTAGCTGTCAAGTAAACCCATGTGGGCTAATTTTTCGGGCCTATACTGGCCGACACTTACTTCTGTATCCTGTGAATGCCTAATGTGCCTTCAGCCACAGAATACAACATTCTTAGCTGTCAGGTAAACCCATGTGGTCTAATTTTTGGGGCCTATACTGGCCAATACTTACTTCTTTATCCTGTGAATGCCTAACGTACCTCCAGCCACAGAATACTACGTTCTTAGCTGTCAGGTAAACCCATGTGGGCTAATTTTTGGGGCCAATACTGGCCAACACTTACTCTGTATCCTGTAAATGCCTAACGTACCTTCTGCCACTGAATACAACATTCTTAGCTGTCAGGTAAACCCATGTGGGCTAATTTTTGGGGCCTTTCATGGCTGACACTTACTTCTGTATCCTGTGAATGCCTAATGTACCTTCTGCCACAGAATACAACATTCTTAGCTGTCAGGTAAACCCATGTGGGCTAATTTTTGGGGCCAATACTGGCCGACACTTACTTCTGTATCCTGTGAATTCCTAATGTACCTTCAGCCACAGAATACAAAATTCTTAGCTGTCAGGTAAACGCATGTGGGCTAATTTTTGGGGCCTGGAATGGCCGACACTTACTTCTTTATCCTGTGAATGCCTAATTTTTCAGGCTGGAATTTAAAATCAATGGGTCTGTAAACATTCCGCAAAATTGTGGAATGGATGCGGACCCATTTTACAGATGTGTGAATGGACCCTATATGTATTTGACATTTATTTACCGGCTGCTGTCAGTTCTGGCTGATTTATGAAAATAAAATTATTATTTTTTTGCTGTAAAAAAAATAAATAACATTTTTAAGGGAACTTTTCCAACTGCAATACTTCTGTTATGACATTGTCCATGTGCTGGGACTATTTGTGCACAGCTAGTAAGACTTTTGTGGCTGCAAATATGACCTAAAGGTTTTTAAAGTTCGCTTCCCATTAAAGTCAATGGGGCCTGCCGAGAACTCTTTCCCGAGAAGGACTTTTGAGAAAATTTGCAGCTGACGTTCACGAACCACCCCGGCCGATGTTCGTCCATCACTATTCACAACCTGTCTTTCACTGTTTGATGTATAAAGTAGTTCAATTCCTGTCCACTTAGTTAATATTAATATGATTTTTTGCATTTTTTGGAAGCATGCTTTGTTATACATTATAACAGCGATTTGTAAATTTAAAAAGGGAACGCTCAGTGGCATATAGCAATCACCTTGTCTGTCCCTTCTAACTAATAAGATAAAGCATCAGCCACACAAGGACCAATAATGAATTACCTAGCATGGCAAAATGGCAGACTATTGGACAGTATGATTGCAGGCATAAATAATGCAGTAATTCAGAGGGTGAGTGGTATCCATTAAATCACTTTACAACAAACTTGTCAGTAGAGAAATACGGGAACTGTCATTAGTGATCCCCTTCTATAAATGCTATTTATGTTACTGTTACACTGATCAACTGGATTTAATACCTTGCAAGTCATAGATGACCCTAGAACATGTTTTGAGATCAAGACAGCCGGGAAAAAGGTCAGAAGAAGTCAATATGCATAATTGTTTGGATTCAATATGTTGAAGCAAAAAGAACAGCAAGACAGTAGGCAGCTGAGCTGACATCTTAAAAAGAAGTCAGCAATGGCAATGTTTCTCTCAATGCATATATCCTTTAGGCAGATTAGGTGGAGTATTCGTTTAAAAAGGTATAGTTAAAATACATAAAAAGGTGACTTCATTTAGAGGTTAAAAAATAAATAAAAATACTTTCCCCAGGTCATTTTTCACCACCCCTTAACACATCTACAGTCTCAGATGTAGACCTATACTCAAGCTGCCAAGGCCTGCCCACAACCAAATTATATTTGAAGCTTCCATTAAGACTAATGACTAGAGTTGAGCAAGCACCTGGATGTCCGGGTTCGGCGGGTTTGGCCGAACTTGAAAAAAAAGTCCGGGTTCGTGACCCGAACTTAACCCGAACTTTACCCATTGAAGTCAATGGTGTCCCGAACTTTTGAGCACTAAAATGGCTCTAAAAAACACATGGAAAGGGCTGGAGGGCTGCAAATGGCAGCAAAATCTTCTTAAGAGCATGGCAAGTGCTCTGCAAACAAATGTGGATAGGGAAATAACTTAAAATAACATAAAATACATAAAAATAAAAAATAATAATCTTGAATGATGTAGGAGGAGGACGAGGCCCATATGGAGTAGGAGGTTGAGGTGGCGGTGAATATGGCGGTGTAGGTGGAAGCAGAGGTGGCGGTGGAGGAGGAGGACGAGGTAGCCAACACTGGTTTTGGTTTTGAATTTAATTTTTTTTTTAAATTAGGGTTCACCCCAAAAGAGTAAGAAAGATCAAATACAACAAT
Organism: Pelophylax lessonae; assembly: GCF_965119305.1. Lineage (NCBI taxonomy): Eukaryota > Metazoa > Chordata > Amphibia > Anura > Ranidae > Pelophylax > Pelophylax lessonae. Next base: position 432,816,760 of record NC_138771.1, read on the forward strand.
GGCTGGGTAAGGCCGGTATACATGTCTATTCTGCACAAGGTATGGACAAGTCCTGTGGGATCCATGCCTGGTTCATTTTAATGAACGCGAGCTTGTCCACATTGGCTCTGGACAGGTGGCTGCGCTTGTCTGTGATAATGCCCCCAGCCGTGCTAAATACACGTTCAGGTAATACACTGGCTGCAGGGCAGGCCAGCACCTCCAAAGCATAAAGGGCAAGCTCAGGCCATGTGTCCAACTTGGAGACCCAGAAGTTGAAGGGGGCAGACCCATCATTCAGTACGTCTAGGCGTGTGCACACTTACTGCTCCACCATGTTAGTGCTGGGTCGTGGTGCTGCTGGTGGAGCTCCTGTTGCAAGGAGAGGGCTTGGTCGATCTGTGCCAGCTACACGCACAAGTGAAACACCTTTCTCAGCTGCGAGTAGGTGACAGAACCTGCAGCAGTATTTGGCAGGGCCTTATGCGCCTCTACAAATGTTGAGGCCAGAACAAGTACAGGCGATAGTAGATTGGGTTGCTGACAGTGCCTCCAGCTCCTTCAAATTGTCTCCCACCCAGTCTTCTGCTGAAAGGTCAGAGTTGGCACTTGCAGCCGATGTCCATCAATCTTTCACCTCACCCCCTTGCAAATCAGCCAAGCAGTCTGAGCCCCAAGTCATGCAGCAGTCTCTTCTTCTTTTTGATGACTCTGTTAGCATGGTTTCCCAGGGCCATCCACCTAGCCCTGCCCCAGAAGTGGAAGAGATTGAGTGCACCGATGCCCAACCACTTATGTCTCACGATGAGTACATTGGAGGACCATCGCAGCATGTCTCAGATGATGACGAAACACAGGTGCCAACTGCTGCGGAATTCCGAATTGTGGAGACCGACAAGGAGGGCAGGGGTGAAGACTGTGTGGAAGATGATGTGGAGGACGATGAGGTCCTCGACCCCACATGGAATGAGCGTCATGCAGGTGACCTGAGTAGTTTGGAGGAAGAGGCGTAGGTCGCACAGAGCCACCAGCACAGCAGAAGAGGGAGCAGGGTGCAAAAGCATAGCGGCCGTGCCCTAGACACTATGCCTGCTACTGCCCAATGCAGCAAGGGACCAAGCACACCAAAGCCAACTCAAAGGAGTTCCCTAGCATGGCAGTTCTTCAGACAATGTGATGACAGGACACGAGTGGTTTGCACGCTGTGCAATCAGAGCCTGAAGCGAGACATAAACCTTCCCAACCCGAGCACAACCTGCGTGACCAGGCATCTAAGTGCAAAGCATGAGCTGCAGTAGAGTAGACACCTCAAAAACCAAGAAAGGTCTCTGGCTCCTCCTGCTTCCTCTTCTGCTGCTGCAGTCTCTGCCTCTCCACCTCTGTATTGACAGTGGCACCTGCCACCCTCGCAAACAGAGGATCCACCAGCAACACCACCACCTGGGTCACCAACAACCATCTCCACAATGTCCTGTGAAAGCGTTCAGCTTTCTATCTCCCAAACACTGGAACGGAAGAGGAAGTACCCCCCTGCCCACCTGCGATCCCTGTCCCTGAATGCCAGCATTTCAAAATTCCTGGCCTTGAAATGCTGTCATTCTGTCTGGTGGAGATGCAGAGTTTTAAAAGCCTTATGGTGGTGGCTGTCCCACAGTATGTCGTTCCCAGCCGCCACTACTTTTCCAGGCAAGCCATCCCTTCCCTGCACAACTAAGTGGGTGACAAAATCAGGTATGCACTGCACAACGCCATCTGTGGCAAGGTCCACCTAACTACGGATACGTGAACCAGTAAGCACGGTCAGGGACGTTATATCTCCCTAACAGCACACTATGTAAATGCAGTGGCGGTTGGACCTGAGGTGGATAGCAGTTTGGCGCATATCCTTCCACCACCGAGGATTGCAGGGCGCTTCAGTTTGCCTCCTGGTCCTAACTCCTCCTACTCCGCTTCCTCATCCTCTACCGCCTCCTCATCCGGTCAGCGTAACACTTTCCCCACCAACTTCAGCACAGCCAGGGGTAAATGACAGCAGGCAGTTTTAAAACTTGCCTGTTTGGGGGAAAAAACCCACACCACGCAGGAGTTGTGGAGGAGCATGGAACAGCAGACCGATGAGTGGCTGGTGCCAGTGAGCCTCAAGCCCGGCCTGGTGATGTGCGATAATGGTCGAAATCTCGTAGCAGCTCTGGGCATAGCCGGTTTGACGCACATCCCTTGCCTGGCCCATGTGCTGCATTTGGTGGTACAGAGCTTCCTTAAAAATGACCCCGATATGTCAGAGCTGCTGCAGAAAGTGCGGGCCGTCTGTGCGCACTTTCGGCGTTCTCATCCTGCTGATGCTCACTAGGGATGATCGAACTTTTGAAAAGTTCGGTTCGGCCAGAACATCCGAACTACCCGAAAGTTCGGCCCGGATCTCAGAACCCCATTGAAATCAATGGCCCTGAACTTCGGTAATCAAAAAACACAATTTTAAAGCCCTAAAACCCAATAAATGCCCCTAAAAAGTGCCTAGGGTTCTGGGTCATGCCCCAGGGACTATTAATCACACAAAAAAAGTTCTTAAAAATGTTCATTTTTGATAAAAAAAGCCAATTATTGAAAAAATTAAAAAAAAAAAAAAAAAAAAGATATTTTTTTGGATTTAGTATCTGGGGAGTCTAAAAAGTGTACCTGTGAAGTTTCAGCTCTGTAGCATGTCCAGAACCAGAAAAAAAGATAATTTTTCATTAGAGCAGGGATGGTGGGACCCCACTTTTACACCTATATGATCTTTTTTTGGGGGTTCTGGACATGCTACAGAGCTGAAACTTCACAGGTACACCTTTTAGACCTTTATAGAAGGAGTAGGGACAATGGACTTTATTGGCACTGACAACCAGACAATTACGTCGTAAAAATAAAAATATTTTATTGAAAAATCATTAAAAGACATATATAAGTATGTGTACCACCACAGGTGCAAGACATGAAAAATAAATCAAAAGACATACACATTCAATTCAAAAAAACATACATTTAAAAGGCATATATAACCTCAATAGCCATAGCCTTTAAAACCCTCTACGTAAACCAAATATACCGTGATAGAGCTATACAAACTGGAAGTTGTGGAAGAGCCCTAGGGCTATTTCTGATACAGTGGTATGAAGCTTGTGAGCAAGTTCATCAACGGTAGAGGTAGAGAGGCTTGGTATTTGGATATTGAATTCGGTCAGAAAAAACTCTACATGTTTCGCGCGGTTAACGCTTCTTCAGGAGTTTAAGTATTAGCTGAACAATTCAATATAACAGAGTTGGTAGCAAAGTGCACAAAAGGCACTATTTTCTATTAAAAAGGTTCAAATGCCTGTGCCTGCAGAGCAGACAAAGAGGAGCAGCTGTCCGAGAATTGCCTCAAAACACACCCCAGACACAACGGAAAGAGGTATGTATAAAGGAGGTGGGGGGATATTTAGGGACACGGTCCTTGATCCAATCAAGTAAGACAGTGTAGATGAGGTCACGGAATATGTCCGGAGGGAGCGCCGGCTGGAACTGGAGCTTATTGAGGTCACGGCCGTTCCAGCCGGCGCTCCCTCCGGATCCAGGTTAAACCCGGTTAACATATACACAGGAGTTGGTGCCCTACTCACCAGTAAGGGCCCCTTCTGACACAGAGCAAGACATCATTATACAAGCTACCTAGGTATCCGGGGTGGTTACGCTCTACCATATACTTTAAGGGAATTTTGAATTACTTTTTCTGGGACTTGCTTGTGACTGCACCTATACAAAACAGCATCCAGCTACATATTCCGTGACCTCATCTACACTATCTTACTTGATTGGATCAAGGACCGTGTCCCTAAATATCCCCCCACCTACTTTATACATACCTCTTTCCGTTGTGTCTGGGGTGTGTTTTGAGGCAATTCTCGGACAGCTGCTCCTCTTTGTCTGCTCTGCAGGCACAGGCATTTGAACCTTTTTAATAGAAAATAGTGCCTTTTTTGCACTTTGCTACCAACTCTGTTATATTGAATTGTTCAGCTAATACTTAAACTCCTGAAGAAGCGCTAACCGCGCAAAACATGTAGAGTTTTTTCTGACCGAATTCAATATCCAAATACCAAGCCTCTCTACCTCTACCGTTGATGAACTTGCCCAAAAAAAAAACGCCTGCTATTAAACCGGCAAGGTGTGAAAAGCGAGAAGCCATATTCCAGATCTATAATTGCACTAATACAAACAATCTTTTTTTTTTATGGTTCTGGACATGCTACAGAGCTGAAACTTCACAGGTACACTTTTTAGACCCCCAGATACTAAATCCAAATTTATTATTTTATTAAAATTATTATTTTTTTTTATTTTTTTATTTATTTTTAATTTTTTTTAATAATTGGCTCTCTATCAAAAAACTATAAAAATGACAATTTTTAAGAACTTTTTTTGTGTGATTTTGTGTCTGGGGGGTCTAAAAGGTGTACCTGTGAAGTTTCAGCTCTGTAGCATGTCCAGAACCATAAAAAAAAGATCATATAGGTGTAAAAGTATGGTCCCACCATCCCTGCTCTACTGAAAAATGATCTTTTTTTCTGGTTCTGGACATGCTACAGAGCTGAAACTTCACAGGTACACTATACACAAGTTCAGATGTTTTGCCTGCCTCCAAAAACCCCCCAAAAATGCCTGCAACAACACACCTGGGCGTTTTTTTTTTTTTACGCTAGCGTTTTTTGGGCATTTTTTTGGGTTCTTTGGAGGCAGGCAAAACATCTGAACTTGTGTATAGTGGTGTATATACACACATACTTATATGTATATACACACCTAGACATATATAGGTGTGATAGGAGCATAAATATATTGGTGTTAATTATTTCATTAGCGCAAGTAGTTTTTTCTGCTCCTTTCACACCTATATATGTGCAGGTGTATATATACTGACATGTGTGTGTATATATACCCCCTATACACATGTTCAGATGTCATGTCTGACTCCAAACATGTGCTCAAAAAAGCACTAGCAACGCCCGCAGCCAAAAATGCTGGCGGTGGCGAAGCCGTATTACGGAAACGAAAGTGACTTCAGAGAAACTAGCTTTTCTCTATAGCGGTCACCATGATATGGAAGGGTTCGGTCAGTCGGTCACCCTGCCATAGCAGTCAGTTAACCCTACACTACATTACGGTCACCCTGACACTTCATACTTTCCCTACAGAAACTAAATTTTTGAAGCTAACTAAAGTGTAAAGGAACACTCTAACTACACTAGATATCCCTTTCCTCACACTAATAAATGCTAAATGACACTTTTAAAGTAAAATTAACAGAACTGCTTCCACTCTCTTCCATGTCCAGTATAACAATGCTAGGAATTTGGCGGGGGCTATCTTATAAACTGGGGGGCGTATTCACTAATGATTGGACTATGGACCCCCTAGTCATTCCAATCACATTCCTAGCATTCTTCTGCCCCCTCAATTGGCTTTTGCTAATGGTTCTGGTCCAATCACAGGCTTTTAAAGCCCATTTCCTGAACCATTGCATTTTGGTCGGTTCTGGTTGCCGAATTCCGAACTTTTTGGGCAAAAAGTTCTAAATTCGGACGAACCTCGAACACCCAATGTTCGGGCCGAACCGATGGTGGACCCGAACCGTTCGATCATCCCTAATGCTCACCTGTCAGCACTGCAGCGTAACTTCGGCCTTCCCGCTCACTGCCTCATATGTGACATGCCCACAAGGTGGAACTCCACCTTGCACATGCTGGCCAGACTTATTGATTGACTTATTGACTTATTTATTGATAAGCGGAATAGAACAACAGTATCCAATGGGTGTATCTCACTGTAAAATATGCAGTCTAGCCTGCAAATACATTTTTTTCCCCTAAATGGGTTTTTATTGATAAGCGGAATACAACAACAGTATCCAATGGGTGTATCAGACCTTAACATATGCAGACTAGCCCACAATTCATTTTTTTTCCCCTAAATGGGTTTTTATTGATAAGCGGAATACAACAGTATACAATGGGTGTATCTCACTGTAACATATGCAGACTAGGCCGCAATTTAATTTTTTTCCCCTAAACGGGTTTTTATTGATAAGCGGAATAGAACAACAGTATCCAATGGGTGTATCTCACTGTAACATATGCAGACTAGCCCGCAATTAATTTTTTTCCCCCTAAATGGGTTTTTATTGATAAGCGGAATACAACAACAGTATCCAATGGGTGTATCTCACTGTAACATATGCAGACTAGGCCGCAATTTATTTATTTTTTCCTAAATGGGTTTTTATTGATAAGCGGAATAGAACAACAGTATCCAATGGGTGTATCTCACTCTAACATATGCAGACTAGCCCTCAATTACATTTTCCCCCCTAAATGGGTTTTTATTGATAAGCGGAATAGAACAACAGTATCCAATGGGTGTATCTCACTGTAACATATGCAGACTAGGCGGCGATTACATTTTTTTTCCCCCTAAATGGGTTTTTATTGCAAAGCGGAATACAACAGCAGTATCCAATGGGTGTATCTCACTGTAACATATACAGACTAGGCTGCAATTTATTTTTTTACCCTAAATGGGTATTTATTGCAAAGCGAAATACAACAGCAGTATCCAATGGGTATAAAACAGGAAATTTGATTCAGAAGGATAGAACCATCAAAATACAAATTACAGTAGCGCAATGGTAGTAATCAATCATTACCACAACCACAGCATGAGTGAGAGTATGGGCCTAAGAATGATTAAAATCAAACTAAAACAGTCCCACAGTCCATCAGCTGAAAGAAAAATAAATCACGATCTGCATTTCAATTCCGGAGTCTTGATACGTGTGATATAGGAAGGGGTCACCCCTCAATCCACCACCAAAGTGCCATGGGTACAGCAGAGGTCAATATAGGCAGCAAATCCTATGTGGAGCACATATAGCCGTAGGATCCTCTTAGCGTTCACCCTGTAGTTCCTCCACCTTGCTCCCAATGGTCACATCGAATCGTGTGAGGACAAGTAGGACACCTCTCATAGCGTAGCATTAACAAATATGTTCATTGTAAAAAAGTAGTAACTTACAATCAAGAATAGATTTGTCAGCACATCCTCTGCTTCAGAGCACTCATGTTGACCTTTGTAGTGAGGGTCAATGTGATTCGGTTAATCATTGGATACTACGGACAATGTGTTGAGGAATGGACTCGCTATATGTAGCCACATCCTTGCCTTTCAAATAATGAATTGAAAAGTCCTGTTTGCTGTGTGCTGGACAGAGAAAGTTGATGCGGTTCTGGATTCCTTTAACACAATGCGAGTCTAGCTTGTTCATGAGAGTGAATAAGCATAGAGCTTTGGTGAGTGTCCATTTCTGCTGTACCCCTGCACTTTGGTGGTGGATTGTGGGGTGACCCCCTCCTATATCACACGCACAAGACTCTGGAATTGAAATGCACATCGTGATTTATTTTTCTTTCAGCTGATGGACTGTGGTACTGTTTTAGTTTGATTTTAATCATTCTTAGGCCCATACTCTCATTCATGCTGTGGTTGTGGTAATGATTGATTACTACCATTGCACTACTGTAATTTGTATTTTGATGGTTCCATCCTTCTGAATCAAATTTCCTGTTTTATATATATATATATTGTTTAAGTAGCTGCATATTGTTCTATTGTTTTCTCCTAAAGCGCATAGGGTTCTCATTGTTTATTTACCATACACTGTGAGATTCTTTCTATAAAAGTACAAAAGAGAAACACATTACCAGTCCCTGTGCAGATCCTGGAGATTAATTCTCAAGCTGGGGAACCTTGTAGTATGGCCAGTGGTGAAACACATGAGAAAACGTGTGGCAGCTCTCTTCCCTCCATGGGATATGAGGCAGAGAAACTAGGCTGAAAACAAAAGAAAGAGAGCGCACACCGCCCTAGTGTAACACCATTTAATGAAAATAATTAAAGCCATAAAAACAGGTACTCACAAACAAGTATAGTGTCATGCATGGAAATGATATCCCCCGATCTGATGTGTGTAGGGTACTCCCCTCCTTGCCGGCGGCTCAGCTGTTCGTTCCCGCAGTGGTACATGGATAACGTCCAGCTAAGGCAACCACCTCGGATGACTCAAGGTAGCTCAATGCAGTGCGCCTGCGCATGGTCCAGCCGCTCGCTGCACACTCTGCAAGAGCTGGATACTGTAGCCGACAGTGCGGTTACACAGAGGAGAGATCCCCGATCAGGACCCAGGACATGACATTCATGGGGTTGCTAAAGACAATGTTTCGGAGGCATGCCTAAAGAAGATTCTTCCTAGTCTTTCCCTGAAAGCAATCTCCAGCCTGCCCCTACAATAATCTCCTATCTCTCCCTCAGCAGCATCAGGAACCTGTCCCTAGTATAGTTAGAGCAGAGTGACGCGCGGCGCTATGTGACTCCAGCTTATATAGAGGCTGGGTCACATGCTGCACTGGCCAATCACAGCCATGCCATTAGTAGGCATCGCTGTGATGGCTTCTAAGGGCACACTAGTTAAACGCTTGCTGATTGGCTGCCTTGCAGCTGTTGAAACCGCGCCATTAAAACTGAGCCAAAACATCAAATAACATTACCGAACAACGGACAGTATCCCGAACATACAGTGAAATGTTCGTGTCTGTGTCCGGGTACCGAATACCCAAAAGTCCGGTACGATCCCGAACAATACAGTCCGGGTTCGCTCAACCCTACTAATGACTTCTAAAGTATGGCATTTGCATAGCCTTCAGCCATAGAGATGAGCCATTCATCTCTATAGCTAGGACTTCTACTTTTACTGGTATCTATTCACACCTTATAGCAGGTGTACTTTAAAGCTATTCTAAAAATTTAAGATGTAGTCCTTTATTTTCTTCTTGTATAATTACACTTTTCACTGACGTGCCCTCAAATAGTCTGTCTTCAACATCTCTGTTGTTTACTTGCCATTAGCAATTTAAATTCTTGCTTTTCACCTTCTATTTAACTTTCAAATTGTCTGGAGGAAAGTGACATAATTCATATTTCATATTTTTCAGTGTGTCCTGCCCTGGGGAGAAAATAAATAATTTTATATAAAAAATCTATCAAAAGATGGATAATACTGAAGTAGAGCACATGTTTTACATGCACAGGGGACACTAGTGGCCAAAAAAAAAAAAAAAATTGCGAGAATGACACACAAAACAAACAAAACATAAACAGAAGCATGTGATTCTAAGGGGAAAAATGCAGAAAAGCTTTCTGAAAACAGCTAATTAAAGGAAGGAGAGTGTCAGCAGGAAGATAAATGATGCAGCCTTGCTGAAGGAGTAAGGCCTAATGCTGCATTAGAACAATAGCATTTCATGACTATTTTCAAAGCCTTGCAGACACTGTGTTGGCAAAGTCCATCTCTTGTAAGCAGGGATGAAATGTGTAGAGTACACCAGCTCTTTGATAACAGGTTTTCTACTGAAAGAGACTCAATGTTCTACAAATAAATTTAAAGTCTAGATGCGTCATAGCCTCTGAGAAGAAAAACTAACTTTAAAAGTTGCTACAGAATGAGAATAAACACTAATGTAGCTTTATAAAACTATATATATATATATATATATATATATATATATAGTTTTAGACCCAACTCAGTCTCCAAATGATATAATATAGGGTGGTTTATGTCGGCATGGCCAGACGTGTTTGAGAAGAGCTCCGCCGGCCACTCACAGAATCCTCATCCATCCTGCATCTAACCAGCTGCTCTCCTTCAGAACCTTGCTTATAGTGACGCCTGCTTTGCCTGGAACCATTTCCAGCCATCAGCCGACCCGGACGCCTCTCCATCCTTCTCCATCCCCCACCTCGGAGCCAGATTGCGGCCCTTTCCGGCCTCCATCTGCCACAACGGGACCTGCCCTTGGTGTCTTAGTCTGTAGTTCTGGTGCCAGAGCCCAGATCCAGCTACTGGAGGATTGCGGCCTACTGCGGCCTACGCCGCCACCGGAAGCCTCCAGCCTATAGTAGCTGTCGCCCGGAACCAGGTAGGAGTCGGCCTGATCCCTGTAACAGCCTCCCGACCTGAGCCCCTGCCTTCTATTGGTCTGCAGCCTGCCTTTGGAGTCCCCTGGTTGCTCGGGCCTTTTGCCAGTTCGTGGCCGGCCACCATCATAAAAGTGCTGGTTCCCACCGGACCCTGCTTGCCCTCCCTGGGACCCCTATCGGTAATGATATAATATCATTTATATAGAATTCATGTATTTAAATATATAACTCTAACCCCAGTGATTTTTCCCCTCCTTTCCACTTAGATAATTAAAACATTTTATTTGTCTATTTAAAGAAATAAAATTGTGGGATATTGCAAGTCTGAGTGTCTGTGACATTGTAAAGATCATGGAATTTGTAGTGTGACCAAATTTGGAAATATAAAACTTATTTTGCATTAGAAGAACACACAATATAGGTGGTATCTACTGCCTAACAGAAACAGACACAATACTTTACTTAATACAGTAATGTTGAAACATCTTTAGATCCACTTCAATTGCATATAATGTCTCTAAAATTGACATTTTTTGTCCTATGCTTTACTTTATTATTAGAAAAGAGTTTGGCCCCCAATCCATCTGAGGTACTCACCCTGGTACATCAAAACCACGCTTTTTGAAAACCTGATTTCTTTACACTCTGAAACACACACAAGATTTGTAGCTTCGTGGCAGATTTGGGTGGACTGGTATAGACTGTAATCTATTCTGTTTACACACTTGTGTCTAGATTTGTGCCAGCAATTTGGGAATGCTGGTATTGTGCTGATATTGTGTTATTCCAGTTTTTGTTTTTTGTTTTGTGAAATACCTTTATTTTTGCTTTTGTTACCCCTTGTCTTGTACCTCATACCTTGAATAAAAATTAAAGAGAAAAAAAATTGAAAAAAAAAAAAAGAAAAGAGTTTTAAAAAATTTGAAAGCAATAAGTTGAATGTACTTAAAGAAACGTGTTCACTTTTCAGTAAAACATTGTAGTCATATAACCAATACTTGCAACTATCTAACTGTTGGCTATGCCAATCATCTGAAGAGGCATCTGTCCCTGGTTAATGACACAAAATGTGCCACGTGGGCCAAGAGGGGAGGAGGCGGGACTTTAAACAATGCCAAAGATCATATAATCAACAAAAACGTTTGTTGTATAAAAATTATGAAATTTTATTAACACAAATTAAAACATCCCCAGAAATGGGATTTAGTGAAAAGCGATTAAAACAGCCATGAAGACATTCAAACCCATATAGCACATCACAGCATGGACTTTACAGTGTTAGTATACAACAGAGTGCGATCCCATTGATTCTTGTCTAAAGCGCCAACACGTTTCCACTTGTTTAGTCTTCTTCAGGAACACTGAACAATGAGGTTACACTGGTTTTTCTGAAAATACAACATTTATTCAAAAACCTATATATACACAAAAATTTAGTACAAACCCATATAATCTCACAAAGTAAACAAGGGCATTACACAAATGGCATATTGTGCTGGGAATCAATCCATGCATAGAAATCAAGTGAGAAAGCCCTCCATCACCCTTGATAGGGACCAGATACAAGGGACAAATGGCGGCAGCCTCAAAAGGGGCTCCCTCATCAAGCTATGTGTGATCTTATATTGGCCATTGTCTTTATATATAGATTAAATATCAAATCATTGATAGAAGGAATCATAGGGACACTAATAGTGGGCCCAAAATGCTCAGACTACACAGAATTTACAAACATATGTGCAAAGAAGGCTCTTCAACACATAAGGTACAGTTTGTGTATCTATGGGATCATGGAGACAAATGGAGCCCCAGACTTTCCCAAAGGGAGGCACACCTCCACCTAAAGTGTACAATAAACAGGGGTCAACCAAGCACCCAGAAGCTTCCATATAGTCAGCATAGAGGGCTTTGTGACATCAAAGCATAAAAAAAGAGAAAGAAAAACAGTATATGGTCTTACCAAAATTGCTGGTCAGCACACACAGGTATAACAAACAACCACCATCTAACTGCAAACAACAGAGTAAGGACAATCTCATACAAGGAACCCCTTAAGTATGGGAGAGGCTCTGTCATGTGGACCAACAGAGCCAATCCCAGCCTCATTACCGCCATGTAACAGCTGGCTTCCTAATGAATTGGTTGGAAGGATCCTAAAGTGCTCCCAAATTGGAGACAGATGTCTCCTGGTGTTCCCTGCCATCTATGGCCAAATACTGAACCCAACCAAATGGCAGTGATGTCATAACTGGAACTGGAAGTTCGGCCCCCGCCATGTTCGAAAAGTATGGCTGCGGCAATAGAAGGCGCTGACATGAGAGAGAGTGTATTGGGTGACAACAAGTGCCACCCAAGACACCAGGGGGGAGGAAGACACCACAAGGGCATCCCTGCAACCACCAAACATGCCCCCCTTGGGGGAAAACCAGATGGGGCTGAATGTGCCGAGCACCTGGGGCCACTGACAGCCAAAGGCCCAAGGAGTAAGCTAACACAGAAGTGTGAGCCTGGGGGGCATGGATATTTAAAACATGGACGTAGACCCAACACTTACAAATATAAGTATGCTCGTATCAACAAATTGTTGGTAGATATCAAAATATATATATATATCAAAAAATGAATTGCAAAATTAATTTTTTTATATATATTTTTTGATTTTGGGATGCCCTTGTGGTGTCTTCCTCCCCCCTGGTGTCTTGGGTGGCACTTGTTGTCACCCAATTCACTCTCTCGTGTTGGCGCCGTCTATTGCCGCAGCCGCCCTTTTCCAACAAATCAGCTCAAATATGTAGGTTTACCTTAAATGATTAACTAAACAGAAATAGCTACCAAATTTCACACAATTATGTCAAAATTTAACAAACAGCAAGATTAAGAAGGTCATTCTGTATCAACAAGTTCTCTCAAGCAGAACGTTTGTGGCAGGAAGTGTTCAAAATGTACAATCTATGCTTTTCTGTAAGAGTGCAAACAAACTCACCAGGTTGATGTCTTGCAGTGGTTGACCTTGAAAATTGAGTGCAGAAGATGAGAAAAACATCAAGCCTACAGTAGTTCCCCTTGAAATCAGAAGATGGTTAGCAGCCCTATAGGCTCAAAATGAGCATAAATAAAGTGGGACTACTATACAGTACAACAAAGTCTTATCAGAAGTGGTATGAAGAGTTGTGACCAAAAAACTATTTCTCTACAGGACAGAAACAAAGCCAAAGCCAAATGACTCAAACAAACATAAAAAAAAAGCAAATTGCACAATGAAATGCTGGAGAAAAGTGCAAGTGCATGCATGTATGTCTGCAACCGTAAGAATTGATGAAAACATCTTGCAAGTTTGTGGTGGCATTTCTCCAAATGGAACAATGGTTTGGTCAAAATGTATGGCAGAGAAGTACAGACAGATTATTATCCATCATGCAATGACATCACAGAGGCATCTGATCAGTCCCAACTTAATTTTGCAGTATGACAATGACATCAGACACATACAAATAATATAACTATCTCCTTCCTAAAAAGGAGAAGAAACCCCTCTAAAATGAGGGAATCCTGATGTGTCACCAGAGTCACCAGAACTAGTGTCCCCATTGGAAGAGTTCCCCTCTCTTACTGTTCCGGTGTCAACCAAAAACATGGTATTTTTTTTACTTTTCAGTTTTTGTAACCCTTAAAAAAAAAAAATACATCCTGTTCCCTTATAGCAGATTAAACAGCACAGTGTTGTGTTGTCCAATCTGCCCCTCTCTTAATAGTAAAAACCCTGACTGATCCTGCCAGTTCCTGTGTCCCCCTCTGTGAGCTGACTACGATAATAATGGATGGTGAGCCCTGATCAAAATGGTCAGCCTGAGTGCCTCCATCATCCGCAGCTCTCCTGCCCTCCTCACCCCCTCCCTCTCTGCCTGTCAGCTCCCGTATCTGTATGAGCTATCTCTGCGCCCCTCCTGTCATTATTGGTAATTAAAACCTTTACAAAATATCCTGGCAGCCAGTCTCTTTTGATAACTCACCATATACAGTAAGTGTTTGTGTAAATCAGGGATCCTCAAAATACGGCCCTCCAGCGGTTGTGGACCTATACATCCCATGAGGCATTGTAAAACTCTGATAGTCACAGACATGAATAGCCATGATGGGAATTGTGGTTCCTGAACAACTGGAGGGCCATATTTTGAAGACCCCTAGTTGAAATAGATGCCTCTAAATACCTTTTTCAAGTAATCTTCAGGCAAGTCATGTGACTCCGGGCCGCTCTGCTACTACGATCCAGGGCTACAGTGGGAGGTGCAGAGCGACCTGAACGGCAGTCACGTGACCTCCCTGGCTGACATCAGAGGGAGATCTCAGCTCCTCCCGCTGTAGTCCTGGATCAGAGTAGCAGAGCGGTCGGGAGTCCCGTGACTGGTCTGAAGATAACTGGAAAAAGGTATTTAGAGGTATCTATTTAAACAAACACACAGTGTGTCATGTCTAGATAAAGGATACGGACTGTCAGTGAAAGGGATTTTAGGGTAACAACCACTTTAATGATAACAGTAAACGGACAAATAGAGGGGATAAATCTCCCTAATGGAAGCACTGACAGCAATAAAAACTGACAGGTGTTCTAATCCCTCTTCACTCTATCCAAAACTAAAAAAAAAAAAGGTTTTGCCTTTAGTTACACTTTTAACATCATTAACCGCCTTAGCGGTAAACCCGAGCGTGACTCGGGGTAGGAATTTTCTGCTATTAGCGGTATCCCCGAGTCACGCTCGGGGTCAATGGGCAGAGCGTGCAGACAGCGCAGCGGAGCTTCTCTTACCTTATCCTGGCGATCCAGCGATGAGCTCTCATTGCTGTGACCGCCAGCGAGATCTCCGCCGCTCGTCTGTCGGTAGGAGGACTTCCTAGTTCCGTTCCCTGCAGCAGCAATGCTGCATGGGAGCGGAACTAGGGAGGGAAATTCAAAAAAAACAAAAAAAAAACGTTGCACAAAACACATAACACATTTTATATTATATATATGCATATATATATATGCATATATATATGCATATATATATATATATATATATGCATATATATATATATATGTATATATGTATATATATATATATATATATATATATATATATATATATATATATATATATATATATATATATATATATATATATATATATATATATATATATATATATATATATATATATGCATATATATATATATATATATATATATATATATGCATATATATATATATATATATATATATATATATGCATATATATATATATATATACCTATATACACACACACACATATATATATATATATATATATATACACACATATATATATAATATATAGCGCATGAATTATAATCTAATCAATAATATAATTTTATTATATATATTATATATTAAATAATAAAATAATATTATTGATTCAATTATAATTCACTTGCTTGTGTTTCAAATTTATCACATCTGGGATGTCTACTAGACTCTTGTTTTGGTCAGGTTTAAGTCAGTAATTACTAAGAATTGTAGGCCTATAATACATAACGCCAAATTTCCATGAAAAGAATTGTACCGCTTTTGGAACAGAATTCCTGACAGAATCATACCGCCAGGGAGGTTAAACATGTCTAAAATTACTTGCAAAGACAAATGCGGGCAATACAACTAAAACAGCCAAAGTTTTTAGTAAACATGTGGCAAGCTCTCAGGATATTTGGGATAACCATACCTCTGGAAACTTCATGAAAGTGCATCTAAGAGAATTGCTGATGTATTAAAGGAAAAAGGAAGGTCACACAAAAATGCTGATTTCATTGATGTTTTTTCTTTACTCATTCTGTTTACTGCACTTTCTATTAAGTTTCATGATAAAAAAAAAAACTGGTCGTAGCATTATTTTTAAAGCATTCCTACTTTACAGCACTTTTCACAAGTCCCTACAGTGTTTGCACAGTATATACTGCACAGTATATACTTTTCTGAATATGTTTTCTTAATTTATTAAAACATATTTCAGATATGGTCTTTAAAACTGTTCTACATAACCTTGTTGCCTTGGTATGTGTCAGGATTTTTCCACCAACTTGAACCACTAAAAAAAAGGTAAGAAGTAATATGAAATGTTAACCGTTAGCTGTGTCAGCTCATGACTGCATCTCATTCACTACATGGTAAATTGGTAATAAATGTGATTAAACCCTTAAAGAATTGCTCCAGATTTGAGGATAGTCCCACAGTCCAAAAAGAGTAAAATAGCTAGAGAACTTATGGAGAGCAGATGTTAAAAAATGGCATCGAAAACTCCCACCCAAGCATTGGGGCAGACCAAAACAGCAAGATGATTGATATTTATCAGAAATACAGACAACACAGGCACAAGATGGCAGAGCCCCCCTCCCACCTCTACACCCTATGCAAGAGATCCATGCCACAGTTTGACATCTGCATTTACAGTATATCCACCACTGCACCCCAAACAACCAATCCGGCCACATAGTGGGCTGGTTAGGGGTGGCCTTCCCTGCAAGTTAAGGAGTTAAACAAATGGCCACTCCCCAAACCTATAACTGGCCTTTGTACCAAGAAGCACATGGAAGGGCGACACAGGTCAAACAAAGCCAAAGAAAATTCCCAGCTCAGTTTTCCAACCAGCCTGCAACCGAACGAGTTATACTATCTAACAGTATGCATTAAAAACAGGGGTTTAGTTGCACACATTTGCAAATACTTGTGTGAGCTGCAGAGCCACTTCACGGCACCCCAGAGCCTTCATAGTAGAAGCACATGCAATATAATGGATAGGGAGGGGGCAGGTGAGCCCTGGTTTTGTTTAACTGCTCTGCCCCACCTGACTCTTGTAAGTACCCTAACCTAATAAATGTAATTCTACATTGACACTCCTTAAACTCTACATGGTAAACCCATTACTGCCTACAGGCTCAGAAAGTTTGTCCCAGCAATGATTATAAGCATGTTGCTGCTTGCCATAAGAGTAGGAGACAGGAAAGTCAAGTAAATATTTTTTAATGTAATTTTAATGTAGTCAGTCTTACGTAGAACCGATAGGAGCAAGCCCGTTTTTCACATCGGATCAGCCACAGGACCACAGACCGTGATATTTCTCGCTAGTCTCTAACTGCAAGAAATTCAGTGGAGGTGTGAAAACCTTCTACGCTCTGTCATTATTTCTCTGTCAGTACCAATCCTCTGATGGCATTGCAGTGCCCTTCTCAGCACATCACAGCCCTCTATCTCCACTTAAAAGAGTACTGTTGGGCTATATGAAATCCTTCTTCTGGGCAGCCTCATTTTAAAACTGCAAAATTCAATTGTTAGTCATTATATGACATGCTGCCAAGTGCAAAACTGCATGTTTTAAAATATAATTTTATTTTTTACAAATTATTTTTGAGTATTGATAAACTTACCTGAGAATCAAGAAATGATCTGCCACATTAAGTGTCTAGTTACCTCCATCCCTATATATATATATATATATACAAATCAAAAAAACAAATTTGTGGGACTTTAAATGAGGTTAACTAGACATATGGATTTTATTTGTAAAATAAATACACATATAAAAAAACAGTTCTATATAGACATATACAAGAAAAAGACATACAGCAAATTATACACTTCATAATGAATATAAATAGGTACAATGTTTCGAGGATATAAAATGGATCTCTAAAAGGTAATCTAATTCAATATGACATCATTATGTCAGTAGGCTTACAGTCTCTGAACATGTCAAATAAAGTAGGACATCTGAGTTTTTGTAGGCTCAACGCGTTTCATGGACCTCCGTCCATTCATCAGGAGCTTGAATAAAGGTTATGTATCTAAAGATAAGAATATGCATTATAGTACAGTGTTATTATGAACATTAAAATCTAATTAGGGATATGATGAATAAAAACTACCTTGAGTAATGCCTAATGTCAACTGTCCAAAAAAACGATCCAATGTTTGAAGGGGAGAGCGGAGGTTTCCCGAGCAAAGCCTGATCCGGGGCTGAGGCACGGACAATTGCTCAGCACAAAGGGGAAAAAAGAAGGAGCAGAAGAGACCACAATCGAAGACAACACTCCAGGAAATAATGATGGAGGCACATTGGGCCCAAGGGGATCTAAAAATATATACATGTATAAGATATATCATTGGAATGAGGAGAAAGTCAATCCAAAAAATGTATTTAGACTGAAAAAGTCTAATAATAGGGACAGGTTAACCCCAAAAGATTTCATTTCTAATGGATGGGATCAGTAGGGAATTATTTTTGGTCATTTTATTCATTCATTAATATTTTTGTAATTTTTGTTACTTTATTTGAAAATGTTTCAATGTTGTTTTATTTACCATGCATAGATTATGTATTCAATTATAATTGAGAGTTGTAATAGTTGACTTGATGGTTGATGATCCACATGAGCAAATGCTTTTAAATCAAAGCATATATCTAAAATCCAGAATTATTCATGCCTTTGCAAAATATTTGTGCTGGACCATAAGATGGCGCAATTGTACGAATATTTTTTTTAAGGGAGTCACTAGTGGATATTATTGACTAATTTTGTCCTTTACTGTTTTGGGAAATTCTTCTTTTTCTCCACAAGATGGCCTCAGTCAAATACTACCACTCATTTACATGAGCTTGTCAAGCTGATTTGTTTCTGCTTGTTTTGCAATGGTGATTGTCCAATAATATATGGATCCTCCCCATTCAGTCTACTATATAACGGCCTGGTTGAGGCATGAATACCTGCCTTGAATGACGTCACATATGATGAAACGTAGTGAGGAAAACGCATCCACACTCCTGAGCATGCGTTGCAGAACGATGGCCACTTTTGTAACTGGAGGAAGCATTTGCTATACCCCTCTGGCGTTCTACATGTGATTTTCAAGCTTGTACCACGTAAGTGCAATAATCTTTTAACTACATGGTATTATGCTATGTGGAGCCTTTACTTCCTATATGATCTGGGCGGCTAAGGATTATTGGACAATCGATTAATCAGTGGATGACATATATTGGAATTGGGGAACCTTATATAATGCAGGTCATTGCCTCTGGGTTATTAAGTGAGTATTAACCACCCTGTGAAAAGGTGGTCACTTGCTTTGTTGTTTTCTTTCCTGAGTGTCACCTGGAATTTTCCTAGATTCCTTTCAAGTTCACAAGGAGTTATATTTTGGGACTTTATATACTTTTATTCACTCTTGATATGCACTGCTTAATGTTTTAACACTTTCACTTTGATTATTGTTTGTCACAGTGTTTATTGAACACT
Source organism: Pelophylax lessonae (assembly GCF_965119305.1). NCBI lineage: Eukaryota > Metazoa > Chordata > Amphibia > Anura > Ranidae > Pelophylax > Pelophylax lessonae. Next base: position 432,836,084 of record NC_138771.1, read on the forward strand.
TATATGGTTTGTTTATGTGCTGCACTATTTATTTGTGGGCTAAAGTCTGCTTTTGGCTGACATCACAGAGCAGTTTCAGGCTCTGGAAGCATTGTTGGGATCTACCCAGATGCTTGATTAGCATCTGGCTCAGCCTCTCGGCGAGCTGATGAGAGACTGAGCCAGCCGCTCCCAGCCCCTCCCCATCCCAGCCCTCCAGCAGGCACTAGAGCAGCATAGAGGAGAGCTGTGACTGACAGACACTACTATCTGCTCAGAGCTAACTGATAACTGAGCAATCAGCAGTCATGTAATCGATCAGTTCTCAGCCTTTGAGCTAAGAGGAGAGAGCTGTAGCATTGCAACAATGCTGCAGCCATAAAGGTGAGTTTGTAGGTTTATTTAGAATTTTCTAATCCCCATGCTTCTCATTTAATATAAATGCTTAGAGGGGGTGTGGCCAAGCACATGAAGCAGTAAGACATGAGTCTCCTCGGCTCCTGCACAGACTGGGTATCCACGGCTCTCAGTGCCAACAACACCACTGGAACGACTGACCATGGGCAGGAGCAGCTGCAGTGAGTTTCGCCGACCTCCCTGCACCCAAACAGAGGGAGAAATCGGGCGCTTCTTCACCCACTCCAGAGCAAGCCACAGCAGCTCTCCCTCAGCCAAGATGGCTCCGGCCTACTCCTCCACACAACATGCAGCCTCACAGGTGAGGACTCGGCACCACACACGCTCCCCACAAGGTTCTGATCGTGGATCTGATTGCCCTTCACCAGAATCGCAGCACTCATGATTTTGGAGCATATGATAAATGGCTGGAACACTCCTTTAAGAAGATCTCAGACCTCCGCAAAGACGTAGCAGGCAGGCTGGAAGACATAGAGCACTCAGTGGAATCCACAGTGTCCAAACTGAATTCCCACGAGGCTATCCTTCAGGAACACACAAACCAAATCCCACAGCTACTTTATCATCAAGATGATTAGGAAAACTGGAGCAGACGCAATAATATCCACATTTGAGGCCTACCTGAATCTATTGAGAACAAATATCTGATATTGGCTGCTACTGTGCTGTTTAATCAGCTTCAACAGCCCAAAGATACCCCTATAGAGCTTGACCTCATTCATAGGGCCCTGGGTCCTAATAACCCCAACACGGCCTTTCCCAGAGATGTCATTTGCAGAGTACATTTCTTCAAAGTGAAGGCCGAAATCATGTAAGCTGCCCAGACACAGAAATACATTTTCTTCAACGACACTCTAGTCAAGCTGCTAACTGATCTCTCAAAATTGACCCTAGACAGTTGAGCCTTGAAGCCACTAACTACCATACTGCAAACTAAACAGATTAAATATCACTGGGGTTTCCCGTTCCATCTTTCTGCATTGCATGAGGGGAAATCAGCCATCTTTCTCACCCTCTGTGATCTTTCTGCTTTTTTAGGAGCTTTTGAACTCCCCCAAATCTCCTTGTCAGATTGGCTCCTGAAGTCTGCTACCTCTTGTCTCCCTATGTCTACGGGATGGCAACAATGCTCTAAAAAGAAATGTCCTAGATCAACCGCCTCCAAATTGCCGACTGGATGAAGGACAGGGCAGCACCTGTTGGCAATCAGTTTCTCAACTTCTTGTTGCAAGTCACAGTATCTATGATATCATACACTTCCGCATGGTCTTTCATACCTACCATTATTTTTGTTTTGTGGTTACTTATGTTGTTCATTTACCAAAGTTATTATCTTTTACCAACTGCCCTAGATGGGTGCTGTTTTTGAAGCTCTAATCATCCTCCTGACCTAATATATTTGGTTGGGCCTTACCTAGTATTAGCGGGACCCGTGTTGCTTCCCTCTATTTTACATGCAAGCTCCTTGCCGTTAGCTTTCCTTTTACTAAGAAGTTCCTTTATATATCCTCGGTTTGTGCGAGCCACTTTGTGCATTGTCTATGACTCCCCCATTAGTGTTGCCAGTGCCCACAGTGGTTCTGAATGCATTACTTTACATAGTATTATGTACCAGCCTTTTTGGTCAACTTTCCGTTTTCCTTGTCTACCACCAGAGGGCTCTGCCCTACCATGTTTCTAAGTACAGTCTCACCTTTATTTCAATGAATGTGCTATATATAAATGCAGTTATGTTTACAGAGTATTGATTTTTACCTTCTCTGCACATTCTGAAACTCCACTAACTCCCCCTGGTTGGCTTACCTTATATCGCTCCTGTCTTCGATACTTTATTACCTAATCTCTTCTACTTCTTTCTCCCTTTTAGGTACCTTCTGGCACCTTTGGTACTCTCTCTGGGACATGAGTTCCATAATCCCGATATCTGTTTACCATCTCCTCACTCAATAGATGGCTACCCCAATTTCCCTTAAAATATCTTCCTTGAACTGCTGAGATTTTAATAGCTCCGAAAAACGTAGGCAACTTCTATATCACTTCCATAAACGAGGTACCGTACCCATATACTGTTACTACAAGAAACACACTTTAGATCTGACAAAATCCCTCATATCATTAGCAAGCATTATCTTAGTTGGTATCACTGTACAAACCCGTTCGCAAATCTAGGGGGGTCTCTATAGCATTCCATAGTTCCTTTGTACCTGAAGTACTAGACTAATTTTTGGACCCAATGAGCAGATATGTCTTCTTGAAACTGAAACATATGCATCCGGGTTTTTACTAGTGTTAACGTGTACTCTCCGAACCAGGACCAACTGCGTTTCTATTCCTCGGTGATGTCCAATATGGAGTCCTTCAGCACTACAAACATAATCCTCCGTGGGGACCTCAACACCCCTTTAAACCCAAGGCTAGACTCCTCTTCTGGTAAGTCCTCTTTGTCTCCTGTATAAATCAAAATTTCTGCGCTAATGGATAAAAAGGTTTGTAGAATGGCTGCTGCCTACCTCAAAATATAGTGTAAACTATATCAGTAAGTAGATGAGTGTGGAGGTAATTGGCGCTGCCAAATATAATTACCCAATAAGTAAGGGGAAAGGGTTTAAGGTGTATATAAATGTAATGAGCCAATGTTTGGGAAATATAATATATAGTACAATAAACAAATGCCCAATAATAAATATTAATAAATAGATAAAAACATAAAAATATATATGTGCAATTGTTGTGACTTAATAAATAAATAAATAAATAAATAAATAGGTGTATCATATATTAAACCAGTATTCCAAAGATATGATATGATGCACAAATATCCAATAGTAAATATTAATAATAAATATTACAGTAGTAAATAGGTGCAAATTAGTGACGGTGACCGTGTACGTATAAATAGGTCTTGATATAAAAAAATTACCATTTAAAAAGTGAATAATAAACCGTTACTTGGCAACCGGAATAATAGAAAGCTGGCTATTCTAAAATTCCTATTGGCCGTCAGCTTTCTATTATTCCGGTTGCCAAGTAACCCACAAGTATATTAGGAAGTGGACCCGACATGACTTTACGCTGCTCCTGATGATGTCAGTTGATGACGAAACGCGTAGAGCATAGTCACGTCAGTTCCGCTTTTGGTGTGTGAGACGCAGATTCGGTCGCTGGAACGCACCGCGTCCCGGAAGTTACCGCTATACGAGGGATTTGCGGTCCCTATCACATGTATGCACGATATACTGTTTTTAAATGTGAGAACCCTATATTTTTTATTCAATAAACTGATAAGTGGTTTTACAGTACTTCACTATTGGAGTTTTTTCTTCCTTGTATTGCCTGGAACCTGCCCCAAATTTGATGGATATGGATACATATGAGGATTGATTGCCCATAATCTATTTACATTGGAGAGTGGTAACCTGTCTAATTGGATAAGAGTGGAGTACGCAATCTGGTCAGCCGTTTTGAGGGACCTATTGGAAATACCTGAAATGCTGGTTACCCCTGTAGGGGTGCCGCCCTCTGGTGAGTGCGGGAAATGATAAGAGGGGAGCACTGATTTCCTCACCCAGCACCCTAATTTCCTCGGATCACCCCGTGACCCACTTTTTTCCACTCTTCTTGGACTTTTATATACTTATTTATGGACTTTTTATTGGATGTCTTTTTATATTTGATATATTTTACCAATCTGTACTGAAATCTTAGAACATATTGCCCATATATCTTTATTTTACTTATTCACTTTGTTCACCTATTTATTTCTCTCTTGAGATCACCCTAATTGATCAATTCCAGCACTTTGGCTAGTCTCCACGTACATTTCTGATCACTATTTCAATTTACCTATCAATTGGTTTATTTATTATTTACTTTTTAAATGGTAATTTTTTTATATTAAGACCTATTTATACGTACACGGTCACCGTCACTGATTTGCACCTATTTACTACTGTAATATTTATTATTAATATTTACTATTGGATATTTGTGCATCATATCATATCTTTGGAATACTGGTTTAATATATGATACACCTATTTATTTATTTATTTATTAAGTCACAACAATTGCACATATATATTTTTATGTACTTATCTATTTATTAATTTTTATTTTTGGGCATTTGTTTATTGTACTATATATTATATTTCCCAAACATTGGCTCATTACATTTATATACACCCCAAACCCTTTCCCCTTACTTATTGGGAAATTATATTTGGCAGCACCAATTACCTCCACACTCATCTATCTTCTCTTTGTCTCCTACCTCATTGACCAAAATGAGTTCACTTTTATCCAAAATGTCGGTGGTAGATGTGTGGCGGGTTCTATATCCCTCTGAGAGAGATTGTACATACTTCTCCCCTGCCCATTTATCCTACAGTCAGATTGACTACCTAATGGTTTCTTAATCCCTCTTAGACTCTGTCCCCTCCTCATCTATAGGATTGCGACTCTGGTTGGATCACGCTCCAGTACACTTAACATTTGGCCGTACTGTATATCTTTACGTAATAAAAAATCCTCCTGGAGTTTGAATGACAACCTTCTTGCAGATACGGTTTGCTCCCAAGCTATCTCCCAAGCAATCCAGGATTTTGTTCATAACCATACCCAAGACCAAATTATCCCTCATCGCAAGGGACAAAGGACGTTATGTCCACTATTCCCAGGCTAATAATATATATTACTTCTCACTGTACAACTTTCCTCAAGTGGGATTTGTCCATGGGCGTGAGGCCCGGGACAATACTACTAAAACGCTCCATCTCATCTCGTTCGCCCAGCGTGATCGTATCCCGGCCTTCCTGTTATCATTAACTGGGCATTCCTCTGCCTAGCATTAGTTCAAATAGGCTTAGGCTTAGGATGCTTTCCAGCATAATGTCCCTCTATTCAACCCCCTCAGTCACAGTATTGGTCAATGGAACTCATTCTGAACAATTTCCATACCAAATGGTACCCGCCAAGGTTGTCCGTTATCACCCCTCCTATTTGCCATTGTCATAGAACATCTACCTCAAGCCATCAGATCTAACCCCTCCATAAATGGTATCCCTACTCCATCAGCTTACTGCAAATTATCCCTTCATGTGGATGACCTTCTCCTTTATGTCACACAACCGCACATTAGTATCCCATCTATTTTAGCCAAAATCCACAGATTTGGCTCTCTTAGCACCTTTAAACTCAGCCTATCCAAAACAGAAGACTTAAATAGCTCCCTAGCACCTAAAACTTTGTCCTCCCTACAGACCAACTTCCAATTCCGTTGGCAATCCAAAGCAATAACTTATTTAGGCACTGCCATTCCCGCTCATATATCGGACCTATACAGTCTTAATTATAGCCCACTCCTTACAAAGATCAGATGGTTGACTGAGGCTCGACACAACATCTGAGACTCTTGGTTTGGGCGTATCAATATAATGAAGATGGATATCCTCCCAAAACTGTTATACCTATTTCAGGCCTTACCCATTGCCCTCCCTTCAACATTCTTCCGTAATCTTCACTCTATTGTGATTCGGTTTATCTGGCATAATGGCCAGTCCCAACTAAAAAATAAACGTATTTGTTACCCCAAGGCTGAGGGTGGATTGGGCCTACCAGATTTTGAAATATACCACACTTCTGTGATTGTATCTCGCCTTTTTGGAGTGGTTTTCTCACCCACTGTAGAAGACCTCTACATTAATTGAAAAAGACATGTCCCCTATAGACTTACGCGCCCTGTTATGGGGCTATGACTCCTCCTTTAAATCCTTAGCCAGACTTTCCCCACTGACAGTCTCAGCCTTCCAAGTCTGGTATCACAGAAGAGGTGTCAACGGGCTCTCCTCCAACCCATCTCCATTAACCCCTTTGTTTGATAACCAAGCGTTCCCAGAGAGCAAGGAGGTGCTGACTTTCGGGTCCTATGATCGATAATCCTGGCTGATAGCACAAACTTTTGTACATGAATCCCTTGGATCCTCATTAGAATTCTCCTCCCAGAGGTACTCCGTCACACCTTGTCAGCGATATACAAATCTATATGGGCTCATATCCACAATACACTTCTTATGTTTACTAAATTGTTGTCCAAGGAGTTTGAGGTCCCTGCTGGAAATTGGCAAAAGGCATTCTTATTCACTCATAAATCCTCTATTTCAGATTATGCTCAAGAGAAGAATTATAAATTAGTATCCAGATGGTACTGAGACCCAGTCATGATTCATCAGATCTTCCCCAATGTTACAGATGCTTGCTGGCGCTACCATAAGGTTATAGGAACTTATTTGCACGTCTGGTGGGAGTGTGACGGTATCTGCCCTTTTTGGTTACAAATCTTTCAAATTTATAAAGAGATCCATGAGAAACCCCTTATCCCATCCCAAACAAACAAGGAGCTGGGGGAGCACACCCTGAACATGCATTTCTAAAGCTAGTGCAGCCATGAACCAAGCAACATGCATATTTACAGAGAATAGCACACACATGCAAAATAAATGACTATCAAATATGAAGGCAATCAATAAGTAAAAATGGGGATTTAGTCCCACCATATGGCCATATCGTGCTCAAGCCCACCACTACGTCAAAGAACCCCATTGTCAGTGGGTCCTACACTATCCATAAAAAGAAGGATGAATCCAGCCTCTAAACCATTGGAGATACTACTCCTTACTGGGAGAGATGTGCAACTGCACTATAAGGGACTCCTCTTAAATCTACTTGCTAGTGGACACCGATAAGGTACAGGTGTGGGAGGGTGGGGTGCTCAACCCCAGAAGTCTGGTCAGACCGGAAACATAACAAACAAACAAGGAGCTGGGGTAGCACACCCTGAACATGCATTTCTAAAGCTGGTGCAGCCATGAACCAAGCAACATGCATATTTACAGAGAATAGCGCACACATGCAAAAGAAATGACTATCAAATATAAAGGCAATCAATAAATAAAAATGGGGATTTAGTTCCACCATATGGCCATATCGTGCTCAAGCCCACCACTACGTCAAAGTACCCCATTGTCAGTGGGTCCTACACTTCTCCCATCCCGCTCCATCGCCCTGTTATCCATTCTCCCTGACACAGTCCAGCCTCAAAGATCTAACCTATTTCCTATTTTTCCTATCCGCTGCTGGACAACTAATCTCCAGAAATTGGAAAAGATCTTCTAGCCCGACCTTGTCTTCCTGGATAAATTAAATGAACAATATCATGCTTATGGGGGGATATGCAGGCGAGAGAACTTTGGCAAGTATGAATACACTACGCCTCATCACAGAAACTGGGAAACAGAATACATCAATAACCCTAAACCTATATCAATATAGAAATCTGTGAGAACTTGTCCTTATTATCTTTACTTTCCTCTTTCACTTCTTCTTTCCCTTTACTCCTCTTCTTAGTTCATTTCCCTATCCTCTCTGCGACTATTGCCATGAGTATTGTTTTGTATATGGTGTGTATGGTTTTTCCCTTTTACACCGGTTGCATACTTTGTTCAATTAACCCTACCTACGCAACCTTCACAGTAGTGAGTTTTCTAATGTAACATCAGTATTCATGTGCATTTGTTCCACATCCTTTTCTCATGAATTGTTTTGTGTTTGTCACAACCCACCTGGGGTCTTGCAGTGGAGAGGGAACCCAGTTGCAGTGGAACAGCACTCCCTTACAATCACGACCCTTAGGAGTCCCTGGAAGTGGGAACAGGGCCCCGTAGGGACTGTGGTGGCACGGGGGCCTTTAATGAAGAGGAGGAGGTAAGGTCGACAACTCTGGAGTCAGGTCTGGCAGGCAATCAAGGAGTATCCACCTGAGGGAGAAAGGATCAGGAACACAGACAATGCAATTAGCAGACACACAGGAGCAAGGAAAATAACCAAGCACTGACTGGAAGGTGTGCTTGGTTTATATAGGGAGCCAGGATCACATGACCCGCCACCTCCCACCAGTAGGTGGGGCTGCCAGGGGCTATAAAGGGAAGTCACAGACCCAGCGCCATCTTGGTTTGCTTCATAGAACCTGATCTTACCAGATCTTCAACTCTCCTCTCTCCCTCTGTGTAAAACACTAACCGCATGGCGGCCGCCATCTTGCCATGACAGTGTGCTGCTGCAGTCCTCAGAGGTGAGGGGAGGAGAAGGAGCCACCGCAGACCCGGAGGGGGTGTCTCTGTGACCGGCAAGCACCGAGACTCTGTTGCGCCCAGACGCAGGTGAGTACGCGGCAGTGCCGTGACAGAGCCCCCTTCCTAAACGCGACCTCAGGGCGCGAAATAGGGTTGGTCGGCCAGGGTGTCTTCTGTGGAAAGCTCTAATCTTGGCAGGTGCATGAACATTCTTAGCTGGCTCCCAGGATCTCTGCTCTGGGCCATACCCTTTCCAGTGGATGAGATACTCCAGATTTCCCCTACGACGTCTGGAATCAAGAATCTCTTGGACTTCAAACTCTTCAGAGCCATCCACAACCACTGGAGAGGGTGGAGCCACAATACGGGAAGAAAATCTGTTGGGTTTCCAAGGTTTTAGGAGGGATACATGAAAAACCGGATGTAACCTGTAGGTGGAAGGGAGGTCCAGGCGGACGGCCACAGGAGATAGGATCTCGGTTATAGTGAAAGGCCCTATGTAACGTGGTCCCAACTTCCGTGAGGGGCAAGACCAACGCATATGTTGTGTGGACAGCCAGACTTTGTCTCCTGGCACATAGGTGGGTGCTGGTGACCTTTTTTTGTCTGCATATCCTTTGTAGCGTTGTTGTGCTATTTTCAGGGTCTGGTACAACATAGGCTTAAGATGTCTAAGTTTGTTCAGTTGTGAGGCTACATCAGACACTGTGTTTGGACAAGGTAGCTCTGGAAGGGCACATGGATGGAAACCATAGTTGGCATAAAAAGGTGTCATCTTGCTGGAGTGGTGCATGTGGTTGTTGTAGGAGAACTCTGCTGTGGGAAGCAGAGATAACCAGTCGTCTTGCAGATGTGTAGTGAAACAACGAAGATATTGTTCCAGAATCTGGTTGGTACGTTCTGTTTGGCCGTTGGTCTGAGGATGGTAAGCCGAGGATAAACATCGTTGGATCCTTAGATGACGAGAAAAATGGGACCAGAAACGGGAGGTGAACTGGGACCCACGGTCAGTGATGATGGTTTGGGGTAATCCATGTATACGAAAGATGTTTTGCAGGAACAAGGAGGCAGTCTTTGAAGCAGATGGAAGTCCTACAGAAGGAATGAAATGTGCCATTTTTGTGAATCTATCCACTACCACCATGATGGTGTTGTGTTTGTGTGATAAGGGTAGATCCACAATAAAGTCCATGGCTATGTCGGTCCATGGCCCTTGAGGAACTGCAGGAGGTTGGAGAAGACCCACAGGTTTTATCTTTGGGGGTCTTTGATCGAGCACATATATCACAAGAAAGGACATAATCCCTGACGTCCGATTTAATAGAAGGCCACCAATAATAACGGCTAATGTTTTCAAATGTCTGGGTAATTCCTCCATGACCTGCTGAAAGGGTATCATGGAACTGGCCAATTACCTCAGACTGGAGTGAAGGTGGTATATACAGTTGTTCACCATGGTACCATAAGCCTTGTTTCTGGATCAGAGGAGGTATCATCATCGGTGGTTGGACCGATGAATTGCGTATACGGTCTAGGAGTGATACCTGTATTGCTAGGAATTGGTTTGGAGGTAGGATGGTGTCTTGGGTTTGATCTGTTGGGTTTGTCTTTTCATACATGCGTGATAGAGCATCTGCCTTTTGATTTTTTGAGCCAGGGCGGTAGGTGATCTGCAAATTAAATCTGGAAAAGAATAAAGCCCAGCGGGCTTGACGGGGACGCAGTCTCTTAGCAGTACGTAGGTACTCTAGATTACGGTGGTCTGTATATACAGTTACAGGTAAGGGTGCTCCTTCAAGGAGATGGCGCCATTCCTCTAGAGTGTTTTTGACAGCAAGAAGTTCCCTTTCGCCCACGTCATAGTTAATTTCAGCAGGCAGGAGTTTTCGTGAGTAGAATGCCACGGGGTGAAGTCGATCATCCCTCTCACCTCTTTGGGACAGGATACCCCCAATGGCAATATCGGAGGCATCAACTTCAAGGAAAAAGGCCTTTGTAGAATCGGGCTGGATGAGAAAAGGAGCCTGGGTAAACAGTTCTTTTAGTTTCTCAAAGGCCTCTTGAGCTTGGTTGTTCCATGTGAACAGGTTGTGGCTTTTTGTCAGGGCTGTAATGGGGGAGCATACCTGGGAAAAACCTCTGATAAAACGTCTATAGAAATTGGCAAACCCAATGAAGCGCTGTACAGACTTCTTGTCCTTAGGGATAGGCCATTCCAGGATAGCTGTGGTCTTACGAGGGTCCATTTGTATTTGCCCCGGAGAGATCAAGTACCCCAGGAATTCCACGGATTCTGTATCAAAAACACATTTCTCCAACTTGGCATAGAGTCTGTGCTCACGGAGACGGAGAAGTACCCTTCTCATATGCTCGGTATGTTCAGCAGAAGAAGAGGAGAAGATCAGTATGTCGTCTAGATATATTACGACAAAAGAATCCAGTATATCACGGAAGACATCATTCAGGAAGTGCTGGAATGTGGCCGGGGCATTGCAGAGCCCGAAGGGCATGACGAGATATTCAAAATGTCCGTAGCGTGTCCTGAATGCTGTCTTCCACTCATCCCCCTTGCGTATGCGGACCAGGTTATATGCCCCTCGTAGGTCTAGTTTCGAGAAAATCTTTGCTTTCCTTAATCGATCTAGGAGCTCGGGTATCAGAGGTAAGGGGTATCGATTCTTAATAGTGATGTTATTCAAGGCACGGTAGTCAATACATGGGCGAAGACCTCCATCTTTCTTACCAACAAAAAATATACCTGCTCCTGCTGGTGACGTGGAAGGTCTGATGAAACCTTTGGCGAGGCTGTCAGAAATGTACCCCTTAAGGTGCGCGAGTTCAGTTTCCGACAGAGGGAATACACGTCCATAGGGGATAGGGGCACCTGGGAGCAAATCAATTGGACAATCATATGGACGTCTTGGGGGCAACTGATCTGCATTCTGTTTGTTGAAGACATCCTGGAATTCCTTGTATTTGTCTGGCAAGATAACTGGAGGGTCAAGGTTTATCATGAGTAGATGCGTGGGTGCCTCTTTTAAGCAAGTGGTGGTGCAAAAGGTGGAAGAGAAGGTGAGAGTACCCTTAATCCAGTCTATCGCTGGATTGTGGGTGCGAAGCCAGGGAAGGCCGAGGATGAGTGGGAATATTGGTGAGGGTACAATATCCAAATTGATAGTCTCTTTATGGTGACCAAGGAGGAGACAGATGGGACTGGTTTCATGTAGTACGGGTCCAGTTTTGATAGGAGTCCCATCTACCACGAATAGGGATAACGGCCGTGACTTAAGTTGCATAGGCAGATGATGTGATCGGACCAAGGTCTGGTCTATGAAACACCCGCTGGCTCCGGAGTCGATGATGGCCGTAATCTGGAGATCTCTAGTTTCCCACTGGAGAGAAAGAGAAACAGATAAGTAAGAAGAGGTGGATGGAACAGTAGAAGTCCAGGAAGAAGGGGCTAAGGAACCCTTACCAGGTGAGGTTGTGGGTCGGACGGGGCACGACCGGAGTTGGTGATCGGCTTTCCCACAATAGAGACAAAGTCCTTGAGAACGGCGTCTCTTGCGTTCTTGGATGGAGAAGCAGAAGGCATAGGCCCTGGGGAATCCAAGGACCGGAGATAAGCTGGAGCCTGTCTCTCACTTCTTCGTTCACGGAAGCGTCAGTCTAATTGGGTGACTAGGAGGATCAGACCCTCCAAGGAAGGGGGTACCCCAACTCTGGCTAATTCATCTTTTAAGGCCTCGGATAGTCCTAGTCGGTACTGTTCTATCAGGCCAGTTTCATTATAACCAGTGTCAGGCGCCAACTCCCGGAAATCCGTGGTGTAGTCCTCCACAGGTCTTCTTCCTTGCCGGAGGGAACGGAGGGCTGAGCGAGCAGCGGAGGGTCTCAAAGGGTCATCATATAATGTACGCATAGCTGCGGCAAAAGAGTCCCAGGTCTCCAGTATTGGACTCTTTGAGTGCAGCAGTTGGTGTGCCCAGGTTTGTGGTTGACCTGACAGCAAGGCAATGGTTGTGCGGACCTTCACGTAATCATTGGGGTAGGTGCGTGGTTTTAGGATGAAGAGTAGTTCACAAGCTGTGATCAATGATCGCAGTTCAGACTTCTTTCCAGTAAACTTGTCAGGCATAGGAATGGCTGGTTCTGGGAATGCAGTTAGTACCGGACCAGTGGCTGGGGGTGAGTCTGGAAGGGGTACAGACTGAGCCCTTCTTTGTTCATGTTGAAGAAGCATAGCGTTACTGGCTTGTAGATCTTGGACGGCTTGAGCCAAGGCTGTCATCTGTTGGGTGAGAGCAGTAATAGCTTCGGCTTTTCCTGCGGGTTCCATTTTTGCGGCTTGGTTATTATGTCACAACCCACCTGGGGTTCTGCAGTGGAGAGGGAACCCAGTTGCAGTGGAACAGCACTCCCTTACAATCACGACCCTTAGGAGTCCCTGGAAGTGGGAACAGGGCCCCGTAGGGACTGTGGTGGCACGGGGGCCTTTAATGAAGAGGAGGAGGTAAGGTCGACAACTCTGGAGTCAGGTCTGGCAGGCAATCAAGGAGTATCCACCTGAGGGAGAAAGGATCAGGAACACAGACAATGCAATTAGCAGACACACAGGAGCAAGGAAAATAACCAAGCACTGACTGGAAGGTGTGCTTGGTTTATATAGGGAGCCAAGATCACATGACCCGCCACCTCCCACCAGTAGGTGGGGCTGCCAGGGGCTATAAAGGGAGGTCACAGACCCAGCGCCATCTTGGTTTGCTTCATAGAACCTGATTTTACCAGATCTTCAACTCTCCTCTCTCCCTCTGTGTAAAACACTAACCGCATGGCGGCCGCCATCTTGCCATGACAGTGTGCTGCTGCAGTCCTCAGAGGTGAGGGGAGGAGAAGGAGCCACCGCAGACCCAGAGGGGGTGTCTCTGTGACCGGCAAGCACCGAGACTCTGTTGCGAGAACGCCGTAGGCGCCTAGACGCAGGTGAGTACGCGGCAGTGCCGTGACAGTGTTTCTACAAACCTGTAAACTTTTACTTTAATAAAATATATTTAACCATAATATAAATGCGTATTATTCTGAAGTTCAAGATATAAACTAGGAGGACTTTCTGAGATCAGTAACTGTGCAGAGCAAATATACAAAATGCTTCAGGCCAAAAGGAAGCAAATAAGAAAAAAATATTGTTAGTGTTTACACACAATTTAATGCAAACTTTTAGTATAAGTAATGTACTATAAAACAAAGGTGCACTCTGTATAAAGTTTTAAAATTGAAAACTCCCCACGAGTCCACTAGCGGCGCTCATGGTGTATCATCCCCATACACCTATATTCTTATTTTTAAAATGGTACAATTCCTGGCAGGTAAACTGCTTAGACAGATGCTTCTCAGGTGTAATACCAAAAGGCACGTAAAGAGAAAACAGTCCCAATGCTAGTCCATTAAAGTGAATGAAACCACATGTAGACAGACAGCAGGGCACAAAACCTCCACCACACCGCTGTGCACGCCTATTGGTAATGCACTCACCAGAGGCGGCTTAAAGATAAGCCTGTAGTATCAATCACAAAAGGATAGGATCCTTAACATGCCTCGAAGTGCTGAACTGATGCACCGTTTTCTCCAACAATAACATGGATAGTTTACCGCTCACCAGGATATGCATGGAAATAAATGTTCAAAACACATAGTGTAATCCCGTTTTTACCATTTATTTAAAATCCAAGCAAAAATACACCCCTTAGGAATTGCACTCACATAAATCAAAGAAATGTAGATTGTATAATGAAGTTACCGGATAGCCGTTCGTCAATCCCTGTTTGTACACACAAACCGCCAGGTACCATGGACGGATGTCTTCCGGGTATGACGTCAGACGTTGCCGGTGACCATAGAAACCGCATGCTAACGCTCTAACGCGTTTCGTCATCACGGACTTCAACTGAGGGCGTGCCCGTTTTGGAGACCACAGGAGATTAATTGAAAAGGGGTCTGTGGAGCATAGTGTCCCCAGACATTTTCGTCTCCATCACAATCAGTCGACTGAGGGGCTATGGGTTTGGGTCATCGAGACCACCCCCCCCCCTGCGATTCAGTGGCAGAGCATTTCCAGACCCTCTGCCATAGGGAAACTTTCTGGATTTTCACTCTTAATTCCTTGGCCCCCGGGGGGGTTAACTGAGGAGCTTGAAATGAACACCATTTTATAGTGAGCACCATGGATGTGATTATGTACCGTTGCTAATTTTGGTATTTTTGGTAATTTTATGCATTTCTCTTCTTTTTACTACGAGTCCTGCTGATATTTGCTGTTTTTGCCCCCCCCCCTTTTTTGTCCTTGCCAGTGGTTAATGGGTTAACCCCCAGTGAGGTTGTTTGACTTTTATGTATGTTTTATCGATCGATTTTTTTATAGAGCCAAAGTTTTGAGGTGTTATAATTTTATTATTTATCGATTGATGCTATATAATTATTAATATTCAGGTTTTTATAATAGAGTCCCATATTTATATCTATATTTATATATACATACACATTCTCTATATGTGACACGTTCACATAAGATAGGTTATACCACTTTTGCAGTTGGGGTTCTATTAATTTAATGTTTTAATTATATTCCATGTATTTTTTTTTTTAAATGAATCCAATGGGGAGGTGTCTTTTCAATGTTCCACATTGAGTTAGTCACTCCGCTCTTATATAGGATTTTATATATGCTAATTAATGTGATGTTCCTTTAATAATTATTGCCTCTGTTGCTGCTGGGAGGTGTTCGTCCCTCCCCTCTCTCTTTTTTCCTCTTTGTTAATTTTTTTTTTCCGTTTTTATTGGTGTCACCTGAGGTTTGTCCAATCCTCAGCAGTGTAATTGTTTCCTATGATTATAAATACTTTCTATGGTGGAGGGTTTGTTCCTGTCAGCTTCCATGTAGGAACCGACAGACTTGTCCTTTCTACTTCCGGTTCTGGGTCATTACCTCCCTGCTGCACGGCGGATCGTGGTGAGGCTGCCCAGCCAGGGAGCCCACGCCATTTGCAGCATCACACGGTATTGCCCGTATCCAGGACTGCCTTCACCATTATACAGGACCTGCCACACAGGACCCAGATGTGATTATTCTTCATTTTGCATCTTCCATCGGATCCACTGTGGGGACTGTCCTTTTATACCGTGTATGCTGTCTTATTGGAATACCTGTTTTTAACATGTAAGTTACTACATTAAATTATACAGCTGTTCATCTACCTTTATGCCTGTCGCCCTTGTTCTTTTTCTTTGTTACATGTTTGGAGGGTATCCCTACCTCTTGAGGAGCTGCCTGTCTAATCTTCACCCCAGTACCCTGATTTGGACTTTTTGTACTCTTTCATCAGCAAGGATCCATCCACTCGGGATCATCGCATGATTGAATAGGACTTCTATACATTTGAGGTTCTTGTATCTTGTTTGCCCTGTAATATTTCCATTGTCACTCAATTAATTTTTATTTATTTAATTCATTCATTTATCCATTTAATTTTATTTATATTTAAATTTGTGATTTCATCTGTGGCACCACTGGTCATGTGGTCCCCTCCAGAATGGTCCAGTGAGCGCTGATTCATTGACTTAGGTCAGTGTGTGTCTTTTTATTCACTGTAGTGGGCCAGCGACAGCTCCTCCTAAAGCCCATGCTGGCAGCCTACACATTGCTACTGTAAGTTTTAGCTGCTCTTCAGCAGCAGCCCCTCTCTCTCTATGCTATTCTTTAGGTGGTGTAAATGGAATTTGGGGGAGAAAGGGCAGCTGTATACTGAAAGCAAAGGGCAGGTTTGGGGGGGAGACCTCTGTACCGGGGATGGGGGTAGTAAACTGGCCTGTGGGATATGCATTACTTAACTCTGCAATCTCTACAAAACATACTTTTGAGCAGTGAACCCTGTACATAGTGTACTCCTTACATCTGCAACCTGTACATGGTGTGCACCTGAGCCTGGGGTTCTGTACATAGTACATTTCTGAGCTCTGCACCCAGTACATAGTGCACTTCTTAACTCTGTGTGTATGTAGTTATATACAATATATATATATATATATGCGTGTATGTGTATATATATATATATATATATATATATATATATATATATATATATATATACTGTATATATTTCTACATAATAATGTACATATGCGTACACATATATACACATATGTGTTTGAACTTTGGAGGTGCACACCCTAATGCAGTAGGCTGCGCACACCTATGACAACAAACTGTCTTTAAAACACTCGACAATATTCCAAAATGCATTTGTTTCCACATGCATAGATTAATGTAAGGTAGGGTTTTTTCTCAGAGAATAGGTGCATGGACTCACCCTCTCCAGCCAACCCCCCCCCCCCCTCCAACCCCATTGTTTCCTGGGAAGAAGTAAAGCAGTGCCAAATCTGCACATCGCTGAAGGCCAAAAAGGGCACAGAAAAAAAGTCAGAACAAGGGTCAGTACACATCTCCCCCAATGTGACCATCTATTGTTCACCTCTGTACCCCCCATTCAAACCTTAACTCTGTAACCCTTGTCCACAGCTCATCTATACCCCATCTACAGCTCACCTCTTCTTTATCCTGTCCACAGCTTACCAATTCTTCCCCCCATCCACAGCTCACATTTTCTGCCCCCCTCCCTGTCCACAACTCACTACTTCTCCTCATTGTCTGCAGCTCACCACTTCTCCTCATTGTCTGCAGCTCACCACTTCTCCCCCACATCTGCAGCTCACCACTTCTCCCCCCTATTCGCAGCACACTACCTCTCCCACTGTTCGCAGCTCACCACTTCTACCTTTTCGCAGCTTACCACTTCTTCCCCGTCCACAGCACACCTCTTTTTTCCCCCAGCCGCAGATTTCCACTTCTTCCCCCCGTCTGCAGCACACAACTTTTTACCCCCATCCGCAGCACACCACTTCCCCCCACTGTCCACAGCTCACCACTTCTCTCTCCTTTTCGCAGCTCACCACTTCTTCCCCCATCTGCAGCACACCTCTTTTTCCCCCTGTCCGCAGCTCACCACTGCTTCCCCCTGTCTGCAGCGCACCACTTCTTCCCCTGTGGGCAGCTCACTACTTCTTCCCCTGTCCAGAGCCCACCTCTTCCCCCCCCCATCCACAGCTCACCACTTCTCCCCCCTTTTGCGGCACGTCTCCCCTCGCCCCACCCCCCATCCGCAGCACACCTCTTTTTTCTACCCTATGCGCAGCACACTACTTCTCCCCACTGTCTGCAGCTCACCACTTCTCCCCCCTTTTCACAGCTCACAACTTCTCCCCCTTTTTTCGTAGTTCACCACTTCTTCCCCCATCCACAGCACACCTCTTTTTCCACCCGTCTTCAAGCACACCTCTGTCCAGAGCTTAATTATTCACCCCTGTCCACAGTTCACCTTAGCACCCCCCCCACAACTCATCTTTGTACCCACTGTCAACAACTCAACTCTGCAACCCCATCCACAACTTACACCCTCAGTCCACAACTACAGCTTGTCTCACCCCCCCTTCCACATTTACCTTCTGCACCCCCATCTTCAGATTAACCCAATCCACAGCTCTCATCTCTTCAACTCTCCAACTTTCACCTCTTCTCCCCCTGCCACCATTAATAACCTGCCAACCCCCCCTTCCCAGCTCTTACCCCTGTAACACCCCCCCCCCATCCCCACCTCTCCCCTTTTCCAGCCATCACCTCTTCTCACAATTTTATCCCCCTCTTCACAAATGCACCCCCACTGCAGTTCACAGCTGTCATGCATGCCTCTCTGCACAACCACCCCCCCACCCTTCTTTCTCCCTTTCCCTATATGGCTTTAGCTAACCTCCTCTTAGTGCTGCTGTGCGCAGGCTTTTTCCTAATACAGTGCAGCCCTGTCCTGTCCCAGTCCCGCTCTGCCTGAACGTGTGTAGCACAGAACCAAAGAGGAGTTTTAGAACACTTCACTCAGCTCTGAACTAGTACACAAGTCTGACAGGTGGGGTGGGGCCGGGCAGAACAGCAGCTGACACTGGAAGCTTTAGAGAAATTAAAGTGCAGAGGTCATGAGGTGGGGACTCGGAGCACCCAGTGACACGTGCACTGCTGTACACATGTCCTAAGTGCCTGGCAATAGGACAGAGAAGCTGGTGGAGGAAGTGAGTTGTGCAAACATTTCCTCTACCACCTTCTGTGTTCAGTGACAGGATTGAAAGGACAGGGCTGCCAGGTTCTGCCACGTTCCGGCAAAAAAAAAAAAAAAAAAAGGCCTGGTGTAAGGGAAATATTAATACTTTTGAGGTTGAGCAAACTATGAGTTTAGGCACAGTTTAATGTTCATTTAATTCTAATTTACTGTTATCACATGAAATAAATGTGTCCTAGATTAATGCATTATGGCCTGTTGACTAGCATTAAAGAGCTAATGTACTATCTATTGTGATGTACTCAGCATTTCTACAGAAGAAAGATGAAGCAATTGCATTACCACCCTGAATCTCTTATGTTTACATCAATTAAAAAATTTGATTCTGATGTGTCTGTAGACTCTCTTGTATTGTGCATGCATTATGGGGCGAAGTACCAAAATGTCTTTATTCTGACTGCTTTTTTATTGTAAATGCTAATACATTCATTGCAAATAAAAATGTATTGGAAAATCTATGTAGAGTAAGATTGTTGAAAATATATTTTTAAAACATTCGTAGATTGGATCACCCACTGTGGCAGGGTGATTATGTTAATTACCTAGAAAGTTTTATGGCACTAGGACCTTCAAATGCTCACAAATAAAAATTTCTTAGAAAAGCCATATTATATGGAACAGTTTAATTGCAATTTGTATGCATCGTGCTGTGAGCGAGGAGGAGAGAAGATTATGACTTAAATGTATTTTGAGACCAAATGCCATACGGGCCTCATTCCCACCTTTTGCACACCATCCCCATTTTTTAAAAATCATGTACACAGCTCTCCACACTTAATTTAGGATGCAGCAGAATATTACAGTTTTTTCGTATTGATACAAGCATACAGTACACTGCTAGGCTAAGTTTAGACTTGTGTAAACCGCTGCACCTCTAGGAGGTGGTGGTGAGGACGTAATGCGATTCCACCTCAATACCTTTGTTAACCTGGTAATTGCCCCACAAACACACTACAACCCATGTGCATTGCACATGGTTGTGGCTTGTTTGCAGTGCTTCCTCACTTCTTCACTTGAAAAGTAATTCCACTGAACATTTTAGAAGTGATAGTTTTCAATGTGATTGGTAAGCAAAGCATTGTGATCACTGTGTAAACACTGCCGTCTGGGGGTGTTTGAGGGGCACTAAAAATGTGGCTCAACTGCATATTTTTGATGTCCCCCAGCCACAGGTCTAAATGAGCCCTAACATAGGATGGAGAGGCCAAAAACATGTATTGTCATTGTTCTGCCTCCAGCAGGGAAATTCATTATGCCTGTCCTGCCTGCAATATTACATTTCTAAAGAAGCTTGTGATCACGAGCGAAACATGTCAGCATGGCATCATTACCCTTGTGATGTCCATTCCTAGACTAGTCCCTGCAGACTCCCACACCCACGCCATCTACCCTTGGGCCGACACTGCACACAAGGAGCGGCACGAATGAAGAGTGCTCTGGTGAACTACCTCTATGTGGATTCTGCTGAGATTTCACTGGTGAGATCGCACTGACTTACTTTGTGTATACTGTCCATAGGACACCATATCACCCACAAGTAGCCGGCCTTCTATAAAGTTACTGCACACACACCACTCCTATCTGCCCTCGTCCACCCGCCCACAGTCCAGATTTCCAGGTCCCCTTTAAATTAACCTTATCAGACTCCAGCTACAAACTGCCCATCCACCTGTCTGTTTCAAGGAGTATCCCAGAGCAAGGGATTGCAGAACAGACTTGTTTTTTTTTAGCACTGTTTAGAACTGGTTCGGCATGGCACCTAGCAGCCCTCTCCCTTGTAGGCCCTGGGGTACTCACACTGTCCTTGTTCTGCAGCTGTAAATAAAACTGCTTTCAGGCCTTTCGCAATTCTATGTGGTATTGGTGCACTACTCGCGCCATGGAGGTTGGTGCTTAATTATAATATAAGGGTAAGCAGCTAGTTTTAAAAAGTACCTATAAGGGTAAATATAAAGTTAGGGGATAGGAAAAACTGCGCTAAACCCAATACTAGAGAGCATTCACATCCTGCTGCTAATACATTTCTGTGTAAAAAATGTGTAAAGCAATATAGATAAATGCTAATGGTATTGCTACCTCATAACATAAAGTGCATGGAGTGTAACTGGCTGCACACAGTCAGTTAATATTTTTACAAAAGTGCAATGATTGTCAATAAATAACATCTATAACATAAGAATGCTAATTCAACCTCATGTGCAAATATGCCAATTACATAAAGTGCAATGTGAAACAACAAATAAAAGTGCTTGAATATTAGAATATAAGTGAATAATTAAATAAAGTCCATATAAATAGTGCTAAAGATAATGTACAAATATGTATATTTTGCAGCCAATGGTGCATGGAAAAAAGTGAGTCCTTAGAAGGAATTGATTCAACTGGGTCAGGTGATGATACATGCACATATACAACAGTGATGGTGTGACCCTCCTCTTCAACTGGGTGAAGTTCCAAACTTTAGAATTGTAAGTGGCTTCAGGACGTGTAAGAAGTCCCACACCGAGTCATCCTCCCACTGGGTGCAGGTAGTATTGATGATGTCCCTTACATATTCGGGGACATACGAATAGTCCAATACCCATTCTAGTGCAGTCCTCTTTTGCACTTTTCTCTGGAACTAACAAAAAATGGGGACGTTCCCTAACCCTGCCTGTTCAGGGAGAACATAAAACTGCAGGGACCTAACGATCCAATACGACATACAACATTCTGGGCTTGGGTTTAGGCCCAAGTTCCAGACGGTCCCGACTGGGCTTAATGCTGCATGTAAGCTGAGCTCAACTTCGCCCTTCTCCACAGGATAACAGTTGGTCAACTTCAGTAGCCCGCTCAGCCTACACAGGGGATGAAACCTCACCAGAAAGTCCTACTGTCAGCTCTACTTTCTGCTTGTCCTCTCCCCAGTCCCGCTCTACATTAGATTTGCTGGCTGGGGACCACTCATTCAACTTTGACTCCAGGGGAGTCAAAGACCCGGAAGGTACAGGGCTGGCGTGGAGTGAGCCCGAGAACTGGACGAGTTAGGTGTCCTTCCACCGAGCATTATGTGGTTACATGCTTACTGATCAGCCTATACATGTGAGTGCAACACATTTTTACTTTTAATAAAGCATTTTGTGGTTACGGTACTTCACTATGTGGGGCCATTTCTTTTTCTCCATGATATCCTGATACTGAGGGAGTGCGTGCAAGGATTTGTTATGAAGCAGTGGTGAACAGGTTCTGGCTCTATATCCATCTAACATTTCTGCGCAGTCTGCTCTTGTGTGAGAACACCTGAGCATTGAGTTCTGGTGAGTGGCCAATCCTACTATTTTGTGGTGTGACACCTGGTGGTGGATGGTGACCTA
Organism: Pelophylax lessonae; assembly: GCF_965119305.1. Classification (NCBI taxonomy): domain Eukaryota; kingdom Metazoa; phylum Chordata; class Amphibia; order Anura; family Ranidae; genus Pelophylax; species Pelophylax lessonae. Next base: position 432,858,176 of record NC_138771.1, read on the forward strand.
GCAATCCAACTCATTTCACTTACCCTTGGATTTCATGGACTAAATGGACATTAGTTCTTCTTTTTTGATTACTTTTTTGGAATGTTTGTTTAGCAATATTCTTCATAGCTTGCTTACAACATCTTGAGTCACTTATAGTTGATCTCGTGCGCTACTCTTCTTCCATTTTTGACTCCAGGGGCCCAAACTCAGTTTGCAGTCTGGTTGACCCGCAATCAATCTCCCCACCACTGTCACTCTCTGCACAAATATTTTCTTTTAGCACTGTCCCTGGAAGAACTGGTTGGGTATGGCACCTAGCAGCCCTCTCCCTTGTAGGCCCTGGAGGTGTAGAAATACACCCTGGGAGTGAAGAAGTTTACAAAAAACCTCCAGAACCAGGGGGAGGCAATAGAGGACTGGTCTACAGAGCCTTCCAGCCTGACCTGAATCTGAACCCTGCCCCACTTAACAGTCTCATACCACTACCACGAGTCAAGCAAATGTTCTTAAACCTATGCAAGCACTAGAGGGCACTACATCAAAATAACATTAAAGTCTACGTCGAGCCTAAAACTTTTTAATTTCTAAGTGAGAGTTCCCCTCACTTCCTGTCTAGCAAGACATTGTTTAGCAACACAGGAAGAGAAGGTAGATCTTCCTAAATGTTAACTTACATCTGCATGCTAGAACTGGCGCAGGCTGGTGTCAGTTTTGTAGGGTGGTGCTTTGCATTCTTACCATGCAAGGTACTGTTTAACTTTTTTCTTTAACTTTAATAAAATGTTGCAAAATGACATTTCACTCACTTCTATTGCATGTTGTGATGTGATTTGCAAAAAAAAAAATGCAGCATGCTGGCTTTTTATGCAGTGCACCATAACCCATCTTAACCATTATTATGGTGGAAAAAGCACACAGAAGAAAACAATTGTTCCCTAAGGGTCCTGGTGTTGAGCCTGCTCAACCTATGTGCATTAATTGATCCCTAACTAAGCCTTGGATAGCAGAACAAATTCAACAGGAGTTCCAACCCTTGCACACTTTTTACAAAACTAGAAAAAAGTTGTTATGTTTTTGACATATGTAAATATGTAAAAATTGATCCCTCCCCCAAATTATATTCTTAGTGTAGCAGGATTCCCAGCCATTTTGCTGGATATGGGTCCCCCTGGGTCACCGGGTGCAACAAAAGTACCTTTGTGCATGTTTCTCAAAGTGTGAGCACTGAGACAATGACCAGTCCAGTATCTTTCTAGTTTTTTTTTATTTATTGAGAACTTGGATGGGAGAAGAGAATGACTGGGATACTCCTTTGGCTCAACTATGCACAATTTTCTAGGGACAACTGAAAAATGCCGATTGACGCTGACTTGACGCTGGCTAAATGCTGGTCAACGCTGGTTGATGCTGGTTAACGCTGGCTTGCTGCCTGTTAACTCCAAACTGACTTTGGACTGCTTTCTTGCATAAAGAAGTCCTCTGTGAGCTCCCTTAAGCACTCCTTGCTGAGGTAGCTACTTGTACTACTGCTGCGCTGCTAAACACTTCAGGGCCCCTCTCCTAGGCAGACCCCTGGGCGGTTTTGAGTACTCACGACACTGTTTTTCACTGAAACTTCTGCCCAGCAACTCCACTCGGTCCACACCCTCACTTGTGCTGACAGACGTCACCCTCTTCCTCAGACTCTACTTCCTGCCAAAGATGCCCTGTCACATGCTCCCCTCAAACTTATAGCCCATCCTAGGGTGCATTGCTGCAAACTCCGCCCACTGAGATAGCCATAAGCCCTAGTGTGCAATTGGCTAAGTTTCCTCCATTGTTCAATAAGAGCCCTCATTGGACACAGTGCAGAGACTCCCTAGGCACAACAGGTCACACCTGGAAAGATGTGACAGCCTAATTAAATTGATCAGGCCCCCCTGATATGCAGAGTGGGCCACCCATATGCTTTTTCCTAGCACCTACCTAGGGGGGTGCTACATTAGTGCTACATTAGTAATAACATCCTGCAACTAAAACTCTGAGGGCACATTTCTCAAAGCATTTGTTGTACAGAAAGTGGAACAGGGAATCTGTTCCTTATTTCTGGTGGGAGCTTCCTGTCAGTTACACTCCTGTTCACTCAGAGCGTGGATGTCCTCTGTTCGATTGCAGATAAGAGAGGATTCTCTGAGCCATGCCTTTCACTAGGGTAGAGTGAAAAGAAATGACATAGTTACATAGTTGGTAACGTTGAATAAAGACACCAGTGCATTCAGTTCAACCTGTGTGGGTGTGTGGGTATTCATACTGATAATCATTTTCCATATCCTTGCATATCATGTTCACTAAGATTCAAGTCCAAAAACTATCAATACTTCCTGCTGACACCACCAATTGTGGAAGGGAGTTCCACATCTTTGCTGCCCTGACAGTGAAAAACCCTCTACACAACTTAACTACTTGCCTACTGGGCACTTTTACCCTCTTCCTGCCCAGTCCAATTCAACACTGTTGCATTTTCAATGACAAATTGCGTGGTCATGCAACGCTGTACTCATATTAAATTTTTATTATTTATTTTTTGCTATATAGAGCTTTCTTTCGGGGGTATTCAATCACCACTGGGTTTTTAATTTTTTGCTAAGGAAAAAAATGAAAAAAGGCCGAAAATTGTGAAAAGAAAAATTTTGTAAATAAGTTAATTTTCTCTTTCACTGAAGTGCGCTGTTGATTCTGCGCTGATGGGCACTGATGAGCACTGATAGGCAGCAAAGATGGGCACTGATGGGGGCACTGATTGGTGGCACTGATGGGCAGTACTGATGAGCAAACACTGATGGTTACTGAAAGGCGTCACTGATTGGCAACACTGCTGGGCACTTACTGGCATCCATGATGGGGCTGCAGTGATAATCAGGGCACTGCTTGGCTCTCCTCTCCTCACACACTGTCAGTGTGAAGAGAGGAAAGCTAATAACCGGCATTTCCATATTTAAATGTGATCAGCTTTGATTGGACACAGCCGATCACATGGGTAAAGAGTCACGTCATCGGCTCTTTACTGAGATCGGGGATGCATTGTGTCCCGGCGACACAGCACACCGCTGATCCCCGCACTGCATGATGTCATAAGACGTTGCAGAACAATAGAAGCACCCCACCGCTGAATAGTTTTCTACCTACATTGGGACCCCATTGAGATATTTGTATATTGCTTTCATATCTCCTCTCAAGCATCTCTTCTCCAGGAAGAATAAGTTTAGTGCTTGTAATCTTTCCCCCTAACTAGTATTGGGGAAGTACAAGCAAGAGTTCGGGCTAAACATTTGCCTGTTCGGCCGTTCGACAAACACCCCGCCGAACACCCTGCAATGCATTGAGAGCTTCACAGTGCATTCTTTGCCCTAATTGGGCAAAGCTTTGCCCAATCAGGGTATAGTGTAAGCTGGTTGTTAAGGAGCAGGGCCGGGAAGCCGGCTGCGGCGTCCTTTCCAACTGATGAGTCATTACCTGTCTATGGGTTTACCTGCTGATAGCTGAATAAAAAAAAAAAGTGCCAGTGAATGGGTAGGGGTACTATTTACTGTATGTACCTAATACTTATTTACATGGGTGGGGTTTGGATCTGGGGGCCTCCTTGTTAAAGGGGGCTTCCAGCTTTTGATAACCCCCACCCGTAGGACATCCACATGCGGACAGGGTGCTTTGAGGTGGAGGGGCAGAGCCCCCCTACCCCAAAGCACCCACCCCCTATGCTGAAGGCATGTGGCCTGGTATGGTTTAGGAGGGGGCATTCGCTCACCCCCCCTCCCTTCCTGACCTGCCAGGCTTCATGCCTGGATAAGGGTCCGGTGTGGATTTTGGGGCGATCCCCTGCTATTTATATATATATATATATATTTTTTTTTTTTGGTGTGGGATTTTTTCTTTATTTTTTCAATAGCTGGTTGCTGGCAATTGTAGTTGTGAGTCATTTTAAATGGGATTTGACTAGTTTTTTTTTCTTTAGAAATATCAGCTTTGCTGTAGCCTATTCTATACACAATATAGATGTTCCACTTTACAGGCAAACTAAGGGGACCCCCCAGGCACCATATTTAAAGGAATTTTTCATTTTGTTTGTTGCAGTTTAAGTATAAATAAAATCACTTCTCCTAAAAAAAACACTCATTTTTAAAAACATTTTTTTGCATTGATACATGTTCCCCAGGGCAGTACCTAGACCCCCATACTCCTTTTATCGCTAATTACTTGCAAACAAGCCTTCAAAATGGGCACTTTTGGTTTTTCCTGTTCGGCTCTCTTTTAATGGAGCTTGCCGTTCGGGTTAGAACATTTCCCATGTTTGGGAGTTCTGCTGCAAACTGAATAGGGGGGTGTTCGGCCCATGTCGACTCGTAACTGAATTCCTCCAGTACCCTTTTTTAATTTTGTTGTCCTTCTCTCAATTCTCTCCAGATCTTCAGTTCTAGTTTATAGTCCTGTGAGATCTAGTTTATGGTTCTGCTCCAGATCAAGTTTATGGTCCTGTGAGAAGTAAAACCAACCAGAGTGTAATCAGAGAACAAGCAGCATAATTGTCAGTGTAGGTTTACAGGAAGATGTTCCCAGCATACACAGCACATAGGACGTTTGTACTATGACATTACAATGTGAGGCAGAATCATTTTGTAGCATACCTGCACAGTTTATATGTGAGGTGGTCTATATATTGTATGATTGTTCTCTCAGTTACACACCTGTTCCCTCAGAATGAGGAATGTCCTCACTTTCATTACCATATACCATTTAGTTAAAATTAAGCTTGTCGAACTAAACTCTCACTATCAACATTGTGCTGCTAGACCTAGTAAATAAATAGGAAGGTATAATATATTTACTTGTTTTAAACTTCTTTTTTTTTTTCATTTCATCAGTTGCTTCCTGGCCTAGGCCTGGCCTTCTAGCCTAGGCCAAAATTATGTCACACATTTCAGGAGGGCTGCCCTTCAGTGGTGAACTGGTTATCAGCAACATTAGCAAGAAGAGGGAGCTGCTGAGCAGGAGGTGTTGAATAGACTCAGACAGCACCGTAGTCCAGAGGAGAGAGACCCTACTGTAATCAAGCGCTTTAGAACTGCATTTACCAGAGGGAGATTGCCATGAGGGGAAAGAGCTGCATTTTCCCAAGCTGTACAGGACACAGCTTTCTCTTGCGATAAGGGAGCCCAGAGAGTGCACATCGCTGTCCAGTGTACACCGCCACTGCTGCATAATTGCAGGTTGAGCAGGATCCGGAGAGTGCTGAGTCTATGTCTGCCAACAGCCAGGGTCACTTTGGTGCAGAGCAAAGAGTGGACTAATTGCTGTGTGTGACAGGATGGTTAGCTGTAACATCTCTGTGACTGGTGAGCTGCTGCTGTGGGGATTTACTATCTGCTGCTAGAGAGACTGAGCCCCTTAGGAACTGACCATACAGCAATCTAGTAGCCACGTTTCTGCCTTCGGGCTTGACTGGGTTTATTCTCATATGCACCAGTGGGGCAACTGGGCCCCAACACTAGCCGGCTGAAGAGTTTTGACTAAAGACTATTCCTTTGCAGCTGCTAAACGGAGACCTTCAACTACCACTTATGCTAAGAGGTACCTATCAGGGGACATTGCATCAGATCATATCCATTCTCTTAGAGTGCACTGTAGAGTTGTTATAGTAATATTATTCACATTGCAGTTATTGCTTATATGCACTGTTTATTGCTGACTTTGCTGATTTATGAGTTAATCCCAGTCTGGTGGTACAGAACTCTATTCTAAGTTACCTTGGCATAGTGAATATACTGCCTAGCAGACTGTGTCTGAACCAATCTTTTGTATGTTCATTTATGCGCAAACTTTCATTTATTCTAACCTGTACCGATACATTGAGTTAATTTATCACTAAACTGCCTTGTGTCTATTTTCTGGTGCTAATTCTCAGCCAATTTAAAGTGCTTGTAGAAACTTTCACTCAACTGGGTGTATCAGAGGGGCTGAGGCTATCCTTGGAGTCAAGCTCAGAGCAGAGAAATCATATTACCAAGTGGCTTCTTCGGGAGTAGCGCCACACATACACCATTTGACCCTCAATCCCATTTAACAGCCATTTTATTTACATCATCTCACCCTCCCCACCTCCACAACAAACATATAAACACCAAATCATCCTCACCCCCATCTCACAGCAATCTTATATACACTATCTCGCCCTCCTCATCTCCACAACAGCTGTATGTACAACATATCACCCTAACCATATATCACAGTTATCTTTTATACGCCTTCTCACCTCCCCCACTTACTCAGCATCCCCCCCCCCCAGCTCCAAAGAACATTTCTCTTATGTATTCAGGATGTAAGGATGTAGTATATTTCTAAAGTTCACTTTTAGTATTTTTATGATCTGTTAGTGAGCTTTAGGGAGCTTAACTACATACTGGCTCATTTTCCCTCCGTACCTATACCCCACCTAAACCCCTCTGTAACACACCCCCCAGAGCCTATGTTTAAAAAGGACACCTTGTTGGGACTAATGATTGATAAAAGTTTCTTGGAGATATACAATGTAATAGCAACTGCATACTCAGACTGGTCTGAGGTAGTAAGCGGGGTGCCCCAGGGCTCAGTCCTGGGACCAACCTTGTTCAATTTATTCATAAACAACATTGAGGTCGGGATCAGTAGTTCGATATCAGTTTTTGCAGATGACACAAAATTGGCCAGAGCAATAACTGCACAGCATGAAGCAGATATCCTACAGAATGACCTGGACAAAATTACAGAGTGGGCAACGACATGGCAAATGAGGTTTAGCGTGGAGAAGTGTAAGGTTTTGCACTTGGGGACTAAAAACATAAAAGCACAATACACGTTAGGAGGGGAACCCTTGGGGGAATCAAAAATGGAGAAGGATCTGGGAGTCTTGGTTGATGATAGATTAGCAACAGCATGCAATGTCAAGCGGCAGCTGCCAAAGCCAGCAGAATATTGGCATGCATAAAGAAAGGGATGTATTCCAGAGATAAGTCTATAATCCTTCCACTTTATAAAACTCTGGTCCGACCGCATCTGGAGTATTCTGTCCAGTTCTGGTCGCCAGTCCTCAGGAGGGATGTGTTGGAGCTGGAGAGAGTCCAGAGAAGGGCAACTAAACTAATTAGGGGATTGGAGGACCTTGACTATGAAGAGCGTCTACAATCGCTCGATTATTCTCCCTGGAGAAGAGACGTCTGAGGGGGGACATGATAGCAATTTATAAATATCTTAATGGGGATCCCAGCTTAGAAAAAAAGCTGTTCATTCAAAGGGATTGCATGAGGACTCGAGGGCATACAATGCGATTAGAGGAGAAGCGTTTTAACCTCAGGCAACGTGGGGGATTCTTTACTGTTAGGGCTACAAGATTGTGGAATTCTCTACCACAAGAGGTGGTTTCTGCGGGTAGTATGGTGGCTTTCAAAAGACTCTTAGACTTACATCTCAAGGATCAGAACATTCAGGGGTATGTGAGATGATTACAGCCACACACACCTACACAGGTTGAACTGGATGGACTATTGTCTTTATTCAACCTCACCTACTATGTAACTATGTAACTATGTAACTTGCAGTATGTATAAAAGCGACTACTCTACAAGTAAAACAGCTGATAAATGTATGGCCCTGATTGGGCTCAGTCCATAGTCTTATAGAACTGCCACTATATCAGGGTCCTCGGTGAGATCTAAGCTTATTTACTGGTAATCATGTGTATCAGGCTTTACGTCCCTAAATGCAGTAGGTTCAGCCTGCATGCGGATGCCGGCTCAGTGTAAAGTTGCAATGTGCAGCTGATGTGATTAATACTGCCAATAGATAGTGGACGGAGCAGAATGAAGGATAGTATGCAATTTTTCACCTTCTCACCACTGGCAGTCCATATCCATTATCCCTCTGAATTGCTGTACATCTAAAGGTCGCTGTCCTGCTGTAATGTAGCAGTTAAGGCGTAGCCATGGCTGATTTCGTATAGTTTCAGCTCGTTGGCGTGCACTCCAAATGACAAAGGCAAGAGTCCATACTCTGGGGGATGTCCCCCTGGCACTTATGTGTTTCGCCCCGCCTGCTTTCCAGGGCTTCCTCAGGGCAAAGTTTTATACACATTAAAAGTGGCTATTACTGTATATTGTATATCTCCAAGAGGCTTTTATCCATCATCAGTCCCAGCAAGATGTACTTTTCCAGCATAGGCTCTGGGAGTTTTTTAGGTGAAGGTTGTTATAGAGGGGTATGTGGGATATAGGTCAGGAGGGAGGGTGAGCCAATATCATTTGTAGGGAATGAGGGAAGGGGTTCTTGTGTTTTTTTTTTTTTTGCACTGGAATTGTTAAATACTTATATATATGTTCTTTGAAATTAATAAATATGTTTGTATTAGTAAATGTCAGATCTGTATATACTTTGTTTTAGTTTGCAATTGAGCTTTGGAAACACCTCCTGAAACAAATTTGGGTTTAGACATGCAATTTTTATTTAGTTATATCCTGGCATATACACAACTTTTGTAATTTGCTGCAGGAATCTCCCCACCTGGGAAGCCTGCCTAAAATTATTAGATGCAGTGGTATGCTGCAAGGGCCCTTGAAGCAGACTCCACATGGAGGTAGAGACAGATTTCTTAGTTGGTAAGAATCACAGGAACATTCCCAGTGCTGTGATGCCTTGAACCTCAAGTCTGGGTCACCACATGAACCTCAGATGTCAAGCAGGCCTCCTAAATATTCACACAATGTAACTCAATGAGAATGTGGCCTAGAAAGCTAGAGCAATAAACAAGAAGATCAGCAACTGTGTTTTGAATTGAAAACATGCAGCTAGCGTGTGTTTTAACTAAACAATAAAAAAAAATGTGTGCTCAGCTGCAAATATGTGAAATCAAAAAACTGCTGCAATCAAACACTCCTTGAATAGTGAGGAGAAAAAAAATGTTTTCAAATAAATAGGATGTGCTGTTTTTGATTGAGATTTTATCCTAAAAGTGATTAGAGACAATTGATTGCTGTCCGTGATACTTTTTTTATTTGCACTAACATACAATTTTTCAGGAAAAGCTTTCGGGGTATGTCCCCTTCTTCAAGATCCAAGCAGTACTGATTCACAAAATGTTTAGCAGAATGGTAAAAAAACACAAAATCTCTAAGCCAAAGGAAAAAAAAGATAAAACCAAACAAACATAAACAAATTTAACTGGCAATGGTAATAAAACTAGCATAGTTAGTGAGATAAGACAGAGGGAGAGCTGAAGACAGGGGGGAAGGTGGGGGGGATAGTCACAGCGAGGGTCATAAAACTGTGGGATAATGAGTAAGAACACCCATATCTAAATTTAAGACATTATTTTTTGTGTCAAAAAGAAGTATCATTCTTAATTCAAAAGTTTTCCTTTCCTGGATAGTTCTGAAATTCCCTTTAAGAACTAAAACATTGAGGTCTTCTATAGTGTGGTCCGGTAGTGAAAAATGATGTCCCGCAGGTGTGCAGAAACTATCTTCTTTATGTTCCTTGATGGTATGTCTGTGCAAATTCATCCTCGCTTGCAACTTCTGTCCTGTTTCGCCTACATAAGATCCTTTGCTACATCTTTTGCATTGGATGAGGTATACAACATTACTGGAGGTGCAGTTGTATGATCCTGTTATATTGAAGGTCCCATTTGTGTGTGTGACACTTTTAGACAGATTGATCTGGTTGCACAGTTTGGTGCGTTTTTTGTGGCAGGGTTTGCTCCCATTATTTGTGACTTCATAATTAGTGTTGAGCGAACACGGACTGTATTATTCGTGTTCGTACCGAATAATTGGATTTTTGTTACCCGGACACGGACACTTTACTGTATGTTCGGGTAAAAAAAATACGTGTTCGGTCGTTTTATTTCCGGGTTTTGCATGTTTTGACGCTCTTTTCATGGCGGGCTTTCAACAGCCAATCAACAATCGTTTAACTGGTGTGCCTTAAGCTATCCCAGCCATGCCTGCAAATGTATGAGTAGCTGTGATTGGCCGTCTGAAGCATGTGACCAAGTCTTTATAAGTTCGAGGCAGCCGCAGCGGCGTCATTCTGCTGCTTAGCTCAGGGACAGAGCACACATACATGCTGGCTGCTGATTAGGGAAAGACAGGCAGGGAAAACGAATTGGTGTCCGGATAGAATTTAGGGTCAGGTCGGAGTGTTTAGGCAGGGCGAGTTGTAGGCATTTTAGGGATAGAGTCTGCTGAATTATAGGGTCAGTGTGTTCTACAAACTACAATCGATATTGCTGTGTGGTGTGGGATAGGAGATAGGCAGGTGTCAATGATCCACATCCATTTTTCTGTGTGTGGGCTGCAGTGAACACAATCTTTTTGGGGTGCAGTGAACACAATCCTTTTGGGGTGCAGTGAACAAAATCTTTGTGGGGTACAGTGAACACAATCTTTGTGGGGTGCAGTGAAGACAATCCTTGTGGGGTGCAGTGAAGACAATCCTTGTGGGGTACAGTGAACACAATCTTTGTGGGGTGCAGTGAAGACAATCCTTTTGGGGTGCAGTGAACAAAATCTTTGTGGGGTGCAGTGAACAAAATCTTTGTGGGGTACAGTGAACACAATCTTTGTGGGGTACAGTGAACAAAATCTTTGTGGGGTACAGTGAACACAATCTTTGTGGGGTGCAGTGAAGACAATCCTTGTGGGGTGCAGTGAAGACAATCCTTGTGGGGTGCAGTGAACAAAATCTTTGGGGGGTACAGTGAACACAATCTTTGTGGGGTACAGTGAACACAATCTTTGTGGGGTGCAGTGAAGACAATCCTTGTGGGGTGCAGTGAACAAAATCTTTGGGGGGTACAGTGAACACAATCTTTGTGGGGTACAGTGAACACAATCTTTGTGGGGTGCAGTGAAGACAATCCTTTTGGGGTGCAGTGAACACAATCTTTGTGGGGTACAGTGAACACAATCTTTGTGGGGTGCAGTGAAGACAATCCTTGTGGGGTGCAGTGAAGACAATCCTTGTGGGGTACAGTGAACACAATCTTTGTGGGGTGCAGTGAAGACAATCCTTTTGGGGTGCAGTGAACACAATCTTTGTGGGGTGCAGTGAACAAAATCTTTGTGGGGTACAGTGAACACAATCTTTGTGGGGTGCAGTGAAGACAATCCTTGTGGGGTGCAGTGAAGACAATCCTTGTGGGGTGCAGTGAACAAAATCTTTGGGGGGTACAGTGAACACAATCTTTGTGGGGTACAGTGAACACAATCTTTGTGGGGTGCAGTGAAGACAATCCTTGTGGGGTGCAGTGAACAAAATCTTTGTGGGGTACAGTGAACACAATCTTTGTGGGGTACAGTGAACACAATCTTTGTGGGGTGCAGTGAAGACAATCCTTGTGGGGTGCAGTGAAGACAATCCTTGTGGGGTGCAGTGAACACAATCTTTGTGGGGTGCAGTGAAGACAATCCTTTTGGGGTGCAGTGAACACAATCTTTGTGGGGTGCAGTGAACAAAATCTTTGTGGGGTACAGTGAACACAATCTTTGTGGGGTACAGTGAACACAATCTTTGTGGGGTGCAGTGAAGACAATCCTTGTGGGGTGCAGTGAACAAAATCTTTGGGGGGTACAGTGAACACAATCTTTGTGGGGTACAGTGAACACAATCTTTGTGGGGTGCAGTGAAGACAATCCTTGTGGGGTACAGTGAACACAATCTTTGTGGGGTGCAGTGAAGACAATCCTTTTGGGGTGCAGTGAACACAATCTTTGTGGGGTGCAGTGAACAAAATCTTTGTGGGGTACAGTGAACACAATCTTTGTGGGGTACAGTGAACAAAATCTTTGTGGGGTACAGTGAACAAAATCTTTGTGGGGTGCAGTGAAGACAATCCTTGTGGGGTGCAGTGAAGACAATCCTTGTGGGGTGCAGTGAACAAAATCTTTGGGGGGTACAGTGAACACAATCTTTGTGGGGTACAGTGAACACAATCTTTGTGGGGTGCAGTAAAGACAATCCTTGTGGGGTGCAGTGAACAAAATCTTTGGGGGGTACAGTGAACACAATCTTTGTGGGGTACAGTGAACACAATCTTTGTGGGGTGCAGTGAAGACAATCCTTGTGGGGTACAGTGAACACAATCTTTGTGGGGTGCAGTGAAGACAATCCTTTTGGGGTGCAGTGAACACAATCTTTGTGGGGTGCAGTGAACAAAATATTTGTGGGGTACAGTGAACACAATCTTTGTGGGGTACAGTGAACAAAATCTTTGTGGGGTACAGTGAACACAATCTTTGTGGGGTGCAGTGAAGACAATCCTTGTGGGGTGCAGTGAAGACAATCCTTGTGGAGTGCAGTGAACAAAATCTTTGGGGGGTACAGTGAACACAATCTTTGTGGGGTACAGTGAACACAATCTTTGTGGGGTGCAGTGAAGACAATCCTTGTGGGGTGCAGTGAAGACAATCCTTTTGGGGTGCAGTGAACACAATCTTTGTGGGGTACAGTGAACACAATCTTTGTGGGGTGCAGTGAACAAAATCTTTGTGGGGTACAGTGAACACAATCTTTGTGGATTACAGTGAACACAATCTTTGTGGGGTGCAGTGAAGACAATCCTTTTGGGGTGCAGTGAACACAATCTTTGTGGGGTACAGTGAACACAATCTTTGTGGGGTACAGTGAACACAATCTTTGTGGGGTGCAGTGAAGACAATCCTTTTGGGGTGCAGTGAACACAATCTTTGTGGGGTACAGTGAACACAATCTTTGTGGGGTGCAGTGAACAAAATCTTTGTGGGGTACAGTGAACACAATCTTTGTGGGGTACAGTGAACACAATCTTTGTGGGGTGCAGTGAAGACAATACTTTTGTGGTGCAGTGAACACAATCCTTGTGGGGTACAGTGAACACAATCTTTGTGGGGTGCAGTGAAGACAATCCTTGTGGGGTGCAGTGAAGACAATCCTTGTGGGGTACAGTGAACACAATCTTTGTGGGGTGCAGTGAAGACAATCCTTTTGGGGTGCAGTGAACACAATCTTTGTGGGGTACAGTGAACACAATCTTTGTGGGGTGCAGTGAAGACAATCCTTGTGGGGTGCAGTGAAGACAATCCTTGTGGGGTGCAGTGAACAAAATCTTTGGGGGGTACAGTGAGCACAATCTTTGTGGGGTACAGTGAACACAATCTTTGTGGGGTGCAGTGAAGACAATCCTTTTGGGGTGCAGTGAACACAATCTTTGTGGGGTACAGTGAACACAATCTTTGTGGGGTGCAGTGAAGACAATCCTTGTGGGGTGCAGTGAAGACAATCCTTGTGGGGTGCAGTGAACAAAATCTTTGTGGGGTACAGTGAACACAATCTTTGTGGGGTGCAGTGAACAAAATCTTTGGGGGGTACAGTGAACACAATGTTTGTGGATTACAGTGAACACAATCTTTGTGGGGTGCAGTGAAGACAATCCTTTTGGGGTGCAGTGAACACAATCTTTGTGGGGTACAGTGAACACAATCTTTGTGGGGTACAGTGAAAACAATCTTTGTGGGGTGCAGTGAAGACAATCCTTTTGTGGTGCAGTGAACACAATCTTTGTGGGGTACAGTGAACACAATCTTTGTGGGGTGCAGTGAACAAAATCTTTGTGGGTACAGTGAACACAATCTTTGTGGGGTACAGTGAACACAATCTTTGTGGGGTGCAGTGAAGACAATCCTTTTGGGGTGCAGTGAACACAATCTTTGTGGGGTACAGTGAACACAATCTTTGTGGGGTGCAGTGAACACAATCTTTGTGGGGTACAGTGAACACAATCTTTGTGGGGTGCAGTGAACACAATCTTTGTGGGGTGCAGTGAAGACAATCCCTTTGGGGTGCAGTGAACACAATCTTTGTGGGGTACAGTGAACACAATCTTTGTGGGGTGCAGTGAACAAAATCTTTGTGGGGTACAGTGAACACAATCTTTGTGGGGTACAGTGAACACAATCTTTGTGGGGTGCAGTGAAGACAATCCTTTTGTGGTGCAGTGAACACAATCTTTGTGGGGTACAGTGAACACAATCTTTGTGGGGTGCAGTGAAGACAATCCTTGTGGGGTGCAGTGAAGACAATCCTTGTGGGGTACAATGAACACAATCTTTGTGGGGTGCAGTGAAGACAATCAATTTTGGGGTGCAGTGAACACAATCTTTGTGGGGTACAGTGAACACAATCTTTGTGGGGTGCAGTGAAGACAATCCTTGTGGGGTGCAGTGAAGACAATCCTTGTGGGGTGCAGTGAACAAAATCTTTGGGGGGTACAGTGAGCACAATCTTTGTGGGGTACAGTGAACACAATCTTTGTGGGGTGCAGTGAAGACAATCCTTTTGGGGTGCAGTGAACACAATCTTTGTGGGGTACAGTGAACACAATCTTTGTGGGGTGCAGTGAAGACAATCCTTGTGGGGTGCAGTGAAGACAATCCTTGTGGGGTGCAGTGAACAAAATCTTTGTGGGGTACAGTGAACACAATCTTTGTGGGGTGCAGTGAACAAAATCTTTGGGGGGTACAGTGAACACAATCTTTGTGGATTACAGTGAACACAATCTTTGTGGGGTGCAGTGAAGACAATCCTTTTGGGGTGCAGTGAACACAATCTTTGTGGGGTACAGTGAACACAATCTCATACTTCTGAAGATTTGAGGGTGCTGCCTGTTTCATCCTCCTCCTCCTCATCCATCCTTTTAGAGGTACAAACAATAGTAATTGGGGCCTAGTGTGCTTCTGTACGTGTGAAAAACATACACTTTTTTTTGATCATATTTCCTATTCCGCTATTCAATAAAAACCTTTGGGGATCAATTAAATTGCGGGATAGTCTGTGTCGGTACGTGTGAGATCCACCTTTCCAAGTTTTTGGGGTTCATCTCATACTTCTGAAGCTTTGAGGGTGCTGCCTGTTCCATACTCCTCCTCCTCCTCCATCCTTTTAGGTGTACAAACAATAGTAATTGGGGCCTAGTGTGCTTCTGTACGTGTGAGATACATACACTTTTTTTGATCATATTTCCTATTCCGCTATTCAATAAAAACCTTTGGGGATCAATTAAATTGCGGAATAGTCTGTGTCGGTACGTGTGAGATCCACCTTTCCAAGTTTTTGGGGTTCATCTCATACTTCTGAAGCTTTGAGGGTGCTGCCTGTTCCATACTCCTCCTCCTCCTCCTCCATCCTTTTAGGTGTACAAACAATAGTAATTGGGGCCTAGTGTGCTTCTGTACGTGTGAGATACATACACTTTTTTTGATCATATTTCCTATTCCGCTATTCAATAAAAACCTTTGGGGATCAATTAAATTGCGGAATAGTCTGTGTCGGTACGTGTGAGATCCACCTTTCCAAGTTTTTGGGGTTCATCTCATACTTCTGAAGCTTTGAGGGTGCTGCCTGTTCCATACTCCTCCTCCTCCTCCTCCATCCTTTTAGGTGTACAAACAATAGTAATTGGGGCCTAGTGTGCTTCTGTACGTGTGAGATACATACACTTTTTTTGATCATATTTCCTATTCCGCTATTCAATAAAAACCTTTGGGGATCAATTAAATTGCGGAATAGTCTGTGTCGGTACGTGTGAGATCCACCTTTCCAAGTTTTTGAGGTTCATCTCATACTTCTGAAGATTTGAGGGTGCTTCCTGTTCCATACTCCTCCTCCTCCTCATCCATCCTTTTAGGTGTACAAACAATAGTAATTGGGGCCTAGTGTGCTTCTGTACGTGTGAGATACATACACTTTTTTTGATCATATTTCCTATTCCGCTATTCAATAAAAACCTTTGGGGATCAATTAAATTGCGGAATAGTCTGTGTCGGTACGTGTGAGATCCACCTTTCCAAGTTTTTGGGGTTCATCTCATACTTCTGAAGCTTTGAGGGTGCTGCCTGTTCCATACTCCTCCTCCTCCTCCTCCATCCTTTTAGGTGTACAAACAATAGTAATTGGGGCCTAGTGTGCTTCTGTACGTGTGAGATACATACACTTTTTTTGATCATATTTCCTATTCCGCTATTCAATAAAAACCTTTGGGGATCAATTAAATTGTGGAATAGTCTGTGTCGGTACGTGTGAGATCCACCTTTCCAAGTTTTTGAGGTTCATTTCATACTTCTGAAGATTTGAGGGTGCTGCCTGTTCCATACTCCTCCTCCTCCTCATCCATCCTTTTAGGTGTACAAACAATAGTAATTGGGGCCTAGTGTGCTTCTGTACGTGTGAGATACATACACTTTTTTTGATCATATTTCCCATTCCGCTATTCAATAAAAACCTTTGGGGATCAATTAAATTGCGGAATAGTCTGTGTCGGTACGTGTGAGATCCACCTTTCCAAGTTTTTGAGGTTCATCTCATACTTCTGAAGATTTGAGGGTGCTGCCTGTTCCATACTCCTCTTCCTTATCCTCCCTTTAGGTTAGGAAAAAATTTAATCGGGCCTAGTCTGTGTTTGTACGTGTGAGATACACAGTTTTTTATCCTATTCCGCTATTCAATACACACCCTTTTGGTGTAAAAAACATTAAATTGCGGCATAGTTTGCATATTTGACTGTGAGATACACCCGTTGCGATACTGTTGTTCTTTTGTTCTGCTATTCAATAAAGACCTTTCTAGGGCAAGATCTTAAATTTCAGAAATATGAGGAGAGCGTCAAATAGGGGCCGTGGCCGGGGTCGTGGTGCTGCTGCTAGAGCTCCTGTTGCAAGGAGAGGACGTGGTCGATCTGTGCCAGCTACACGCACAAGTGAAACACCTTCCTCAAGTGTGAGTAGGCGACAGAACCTGCAGCAGTATTTGGTAGGGCATCATACGCCTCTAGAAGTGATGAGGCCAGAACACAGAGAGGCGATAGTAGATTGGTTTGCTGCTGACAGTGCCTCCAGTTCCTTCACATTGTCTCCCACCCAGTCTACTGCAGAAAGGTCAGAGTTGGCACCTGCAGCCAATGTCCAACCATCTTTCACCTCACCCCCTTGCAAATCAGGCAAGCAGTCTGAGCCCCAAGCCATACAGCAGTCTCTTATTCTTTTTGAGGACTCTGTCAGCAGGGTTTCCCAGGGCCATCCACCTAGCCCTGCCCCAGAAGTGGAAGAGATTGAGTGCAGCGATGCCCAACCACTTATTTCTCAAGATGAGTACATGGAAGGACCATCACAGCACGTCTCTGATGATGACGAAACGCAGGTGCCAACTGCTGCGGCGTTCAGCATTGTGGAGACCGACAGGGAGGGCAGGGGTGAAGACTGGGTGGAAGATGATGTGGAGGACGATGAGGTCCTCGACCCCACATGGAATGAAGGTCATGCAGGTGACCTGAGTATTTTGGAGGAAGAGGCGGTGGTCGCACAGAGCCACCAGCACAGCAGAAGAGGGAGCAGGGTGCAGAAGCGGAGCGGCCGTGC
Organism: Pelophylax lessonae; assembly: GCF_965119305.1. NCBI lineage: Eukaryota > Metazoa > Chordata > Amphibia > Anura > Ranidae > Pelophylax > Pelophylax lessonae. The sequence goes on from NC_138771.1 coordinate 432,875,608, forward strand.
CCTAGACACTACGCCTGCTACTGCCCAACGCAGCAAGGGAACGAGCGCACCAAAGTCAGCTCAAAAGAGTTCTCTAGCATGGAAGTTCTTTAGAAAATGTGCTGATGACAGGACACGAGAGGTTTGCACCCTGTGCAATCAGAGCCTGAAGCGAGGCATAAACCTTCTCAACCTGAGCACAACCTGCATGATCAGGCATCTAAGTGCAAAGCACGAGCTGCAGTGGAGTACACACCTTCAAAACCAAGAAACGTCTCTGGCTCATCCTGCTTCCTCTTCTGCTGCAGTCTCGGCCGCTCCAGCCACCTCTGTAGTCATACCGGCACCTGCCACCCCGCAAACAGACGATCTGTCAGCAACACCACCACCTGGGTCACCAACAACCATCTCCACAATGTCCCGTGGAAGTGTTCAGCTTTCCATCTCCCAAACACTTGAGAGGAAGAGGAAGTACCCCCCTACCCACCCGCGATCCCTGGCCCTGAATGCCAGCATTTCACAATTATTGGCCTTTGAAATGCTGTCATTCCGTCTGGTGGAGACGCCCAGTTTTAAAAAGCTTATGTCGGTGGCTGTCCCACAGTACGTCGTGTCCAGCCGCCACTACTTTTCCAGGCAAGCCATCCCTTCCCTGCACAACCAAGTGGGGGAAAAAATCAGGTGTGCACTGCGCAACACCATCTGTGCCAAGGTCCACCTAACTACCGATACGTGGACCAGTAAGCACGGTCAGGGGCGTTATATCTCCCTAACGGCACACTGGGTAAATGCAGTGGCGGATGGGCCTGAGGCGGATAGCAATTTGGCGCATGTCCTTCCACCACCGAGGATTGCAGGGCGCTTCAGTTTGCCTCCTGTTCCTAACTCATCCTACTCCGCTACCTCATCCTCTACCGCCTCCTCATCCGGACAGCGTAATACCTTCACCACCAACTTCAGCACGGCCAGGGCTAAACAACAGCAGGCAGTTTTACAACTTGCCTGTTTGGGGGACAAACCACACACCGCGCAGGAGTTGTGGAGGAGCATGGAACAGCAGACAAATGAGTGGTTGCTGCCAGCGAGCCTCAAGCCCGGCCTGGTGGTGTGCGATAATGGGCGAAATCTCATAGCAGCTCTGGGCCTAGCCGGTTTGACGCACATCCCTTGCCTGGCGCATGTGCTGAATTTGGTGGTGCAGAGGTTCCTTAAAAACTACCCTGATATGTCAGAGCTGCTTCAGAAAGTGCGGGCCGTCTGTGCGCACTTTCGGCGTTCTCACCCTGCTGCTGCTCGCCTGGCAGCGCTGCAGCGTAACTTCGGCCTTCCCGCTCACCGTCTCATATGTGACGTGCCCACAAGGTGGAACTCCACCTTGCACATGCTGCAAAGACGAGCGCGAGCAGCAGCAGGCCATAGTGGAGTTTCAGCTGCAGCACGCACGCGTGAGTCGCTCTGCGGAACAGCACCACTTCACCACCAATAACTGGGCCTCCATGCGAGACCTGTCTGCCTTGTTACGGTGTTTTGAGTACTCCACCAACATGGCCAGTGGCAATGACGCCGTTCTCAGCTTAACTATCCCACTTCTATGCCTCCTTGAAAAAACAATTCGGGCGATGATGGAAGAGGATGTGGCACAGGATGAGGAGGAGGAGGAGGAGGATGAAGAGGTAACATTTCAAAGGCTTTCAGGGCAGTCATTCGCAAGGGGCTCCGAGGGTGGGTTCCTGCACACACAAATGCCAGCGACACAATTGTCCAGCAGGGGCACAGTTCTGGAGGATGAGGAGGAGGAGGAGCTGGAGGAGGAGCTGGAGGAGGAGATGGAACCATGTTCACAGCAGGGTGGCACCCAGGCCAGCTCATGGCCATCACTGGTGCGTGGCTGGGGGGATACAGAGGACACGGACGATACACCTCCCACAGAGGACAGCCTTTCGTCGCCTCTGGGCAGCCTGGCACACATGAGCGATTACATGCTGCAGTGTCTCCACAACGACCGCCGAGTTGCCCACATTCTAACTTGTGCTGATTACTGGGTGGCCACGCTGCTGGATCCCCGTTACAAGGACAACGTACCGTCCTTAATTCACTCACTGGAGCGCGATCGCAAGATGCGCGAGTACAAGCGCACGCTGGTAGATGCGATGCTGCTGGCATTCCCATCTGACAGCGGGGCCACAGTGGAAGCACAAGGCAGAGGAGGAGGAGGAGGAGGAGGTCGCCAACGCAACCAGGGCACCGCCAGCACCTCAGAAGGCAGGGTTAGCATGGCCGAAATGTGGAAAAGCTTTGTCAGCACGCCACAACAAACAGCAGCACCAGCAGCTCAGATGGAACGTCTTAGCAGGAGGCAGCATTTTACCAACATGGTGGAGCAGTATGTGTGCACACGCCTACATGTAGTGAATGAGGGGTCTGCCCCCTTCAACTTCTGGGTCTCCAAATTGGGCACATGGCCTGAGCTTGCCCTTTACGCCTTGGAGGTGCTGGCGTGCCCTGCAGCCAGTGTATTATCTGAACGGGTATTTAGCACGGCTGGGGGCGTTATAACAGACAAGTGCAGCCGCCTGTCCAGAGACAATGTGGACAAGCTCACGTTCATTAAAATTAACCAGGCATGGATCCCACGGGACTTTTCCGTACCTTGTGCAGAATAGGAATGGATACCGACCTTACCCACCCATTGTTCCATTTTTGCTCTTTCTCACTCTTTTGGGGTGTACCCTCATTTAAAATTTGTGAAAAGAAGCAGTGTTGGCTACCTCGTCCTCCTCCTCAGGGCCAGATTAACGTAGGGGCTATTGGAGCTGCAGCTCCAGGCCCCTACCTTTTATATAGGCCCCGGGTTGGCCATATTCACTGTGACCGCTCTTCTGTCACTTGTAAACACAGAAGTCTGGCTTCTATGCTCGCTTCCCCAGGCAGCACCCTCAGAACCTCCCCACACAGCGCGAAGGCCTGACAAGGAGGGACAGTTGCCGATGCATGGATGTGTTTATGGGCTTCAGAGACAGCATCCCATGTTGAATTAGGCATGCATGGCTGCACCCTTCCTCCTCTGGGTGCATGCCAAGGCACGGCCCTTAAGGCCCTTCAAAATCCTCAGCACCAAGACCATGATGCTCTTAATCCGGCCCTGGTCCTCCTCCACCGCCGCTTCCACCTACACCGCCCATAGGTGTGCGCAGCCTATTGCATTAGGGTGTGCACCCCAAAGTTGAAATACACATGCATGTGTTTGCCTACATGTACATGGCCCCGATACATTACTCTCCCTGCTGGCAAAGAGAAATAGAGCAGAGCAGGTCCGAGGGAGATCTTTCCCATCTCCTCACTGGCAAACAGAGCGATAATGCTATGTGCCCTAGGTGATTAGGGTGTGCCCAGGTACACCCGGCACACCCTGTGCACACGCCTATGACACCGCCACATCCACCACCACCTCAACCTCCCTCCTACTCCATATGGGCCTCGTCCTTCAGAGATGAAGAACATTGTTTTATTTTTCTGTTTTTTTTTTTGTTGTTTTAAGTTATTTCCCTATCCACATTTGTTTGCAGAGCACTTGCCATGCTCTTAACTACGTTTTGCTGTCATTTGCAGCACTCTAGCCCTTTCCATTGGTGTTTTAGAGCCATTTTAGTGCCTTAAAGTTCGGGTCCCCATTGACTTCAATGGGGTTCGGTGTCTGGGAAAAGTTCGGTAAAAGTCCGGGACACGGACCCGGACTTTTTTTTAAAGTTCGGCCGAACCCGTCGAACACGGACATCTAGGTGTCCGCTCAACCCTATTCATAATCAGAATGAAGTTTTCTGCTGATTAGTCTATGTCTGAGGTTGGGTGGTTGTCTGAAAGCCAGTATTGGAGGTTGTTGGAATATTCCTTTCAGAGTTTCATCTTCTGTTATGATGGGTTGTAAATCTTTGATTATCTTTCTTATCCCTTCTAGTGCTGGATTGTATGTGGTGACTAGAGGCACACGGTTATTTGTTTTTTTCTCTTTGTATTGGAGAAGATTTTTTCTTTGGGTTTTCAAGGCTGTGTTTATGCTGGTGTTGATGGTTTTGTTTTTGTAACCTTTCTTACGGAAAGAGTTTGCTAGTGTTCTGAGATGTTTATCTCTGTCTTCTGGGTCTGAACATATTCGGTGGTATCTGATGGCCTGGCTGTGTATGATGGCCCGTTTAGTGTGTTGGGGGGTAAAACTGGAACTGTGGAGATAGCTGCATCGGTCAGTCGGTTTCCTGTTTATCGAAGTATGAAGCTTGTCATCCCTGATGTATACTATGGTGTCTAGGAAGTTGACATGCCTGTTAGACTAATCCATTTTAAGTTTTATAGATGGGTGAAAGGTGTTGATCAATGAAAAAAAATTGTTTGAGATTTTCCTCACCTTCTGTCCATATGATGAAAATATCATCAATATAGCGATAATAGCTGTATGGCTTATGTTGTATGCTGTTCAGGAATTTTTCCTCCAGATCAGCCATAAATAAGTTTGCATACTGGGGTGCCATTTTACTTCCCGTAGCAGTACCCATACACTGGAGATAGATGTCGTTATTGAAAGTAAAGTGATTGTGTGTAATAATGAATTTGATGAGCTGTGTAACATCCTCAGCACTGTATTTGTGGTTTGGTGAGGATGATAAGAATCTGTGACATGCAGCCACTCCATCCTTGTGAGGGATGTTACTATACAGCGATTCTACATCTATAGTGACTAGAAGTGTATTTGGTGGTAATTGTTGTATATTGTTAAGCTTGTTAAGAAAGTCAGTGGTGTCTTGAAGGAAGCTTGCAGTATTCATGACTAATGGTTTTAAAATATTTTCTACAAGGCCTGAGATATGTTCGGTAAGTGTATTCATACCTGTTATGATGGGTCTGCCTGGATTTCTTGGCTTGTGAATCTTGGGCAGCATGTAGAAGTCCCCAATTTCTGGATTATCCGGAATAGCATTGATAAGTTCTGAATGTAGGTGGGTTGGTGTCGTTTTAATGAGACCTTTTAATTGCTTAGTAAAATCCTGGGTTGGATCATAATCCAGTTTTTTATAGTAAGTAGTATTTACCAGCTGCATCTGGCCTTCTTTTTTATATTTTATATTTGTTTGTATCCATCACAACGACTGCTCCCTCTTTATCTGCTGGTTTGATGGTGATGGCCTGATTATTGCGCAAATCGTGTATAGCTCTTCGCTCCAGTGGTGAAAGGTTGTATAAAATTTTCTTTTGCTGGGTGGATATCAGCGATGTAACTCGCAGTCTGAAGCTCTCAATATAGTTGTCCAGTTTGGGGTTTCGTCCTTGTGGAGGTGTAAAATTGCTGTTCTTTTTCTTTTTGTCACTTTCTGTTGTCCTTGGATAACTTTCATTACTGTGAAAATATTCTTTGAGCCTTATGCCCCATACACACGTGCAGATTATCTGCAGACTTTTGTCTGCAGACTTACCAAAACCATATAATATGAGGTCAAACCTAAACACTTTCAATTTGTATGCAATCCGGCAGGCCCTTGCACTACATAGAAAAGGTAAGTCTGCAGACAAAAGTCTGCAGATAATCTGCACGTGTGTACGGGGCATTCGTTTCCTGAAGAATTCCTCCATATCTGACAATATCTGTAAATTATCAAATTTGGTGGTTGGGCAGAACGTGAGGCCTTTGGAGAGGACTGTTATTTCTGGTTCAGAAAGTTTATGATTTGACAAATGAATGATTCAAATTCCTCTGTTATATCCGCATTTTCAGTCAGGTCAGCATTTACACAGATGATACCCTGGGATTCTGAATCTGATTCCAAGTCACTGAGAGCAGGAGTTATAGATGTTGTGTTTGTTTTATGTTGTTTGGGTTGTATCCACAAGGCCTGCTCTTGGTGTAACTTTTGGAGATTTTTTGCTTCCTGCTCATGGCATGTTTTTGAAGTTGTCTTTGTAAGGTTTCCATTTCATTCTTAATTTGGTTGATGCTTGTAGGGACCAATGATGTTAAGTTTTCAAACACCGGCTGCTTTTGATTCCTGATTGTTTACCTTGTACTATACAGTTTGTGAATGAGGTTGTTCCTTAATCTTTCGCTGGTGCGTCTGCAAAGTCCTTCTGCATAAGGAGAGGTAAGTGTATTTGCACAAGGTTTTTTAATCCAGAGACCTTGAGGTATGAGGTTCCTCTTTTTGCATCTTGAGAGAAAGAAGATGTCACTATTGATCTGTGTTTCCTTGGTGATCTGGTTGGTTAACTGCTCCTTTATGCGGCTATATGCAGTACCTTCCATCATGCTTGCTACAAGCATAAAAGTGATTAGGTAACAGATGCAATCAACAATGTGCAATAAGCAAAATCAAACAATAGTGAATGATCAAATGGCAAAGTGTCACTAGAAAAATGAAACTCTTGTTGCCTAGAATGGTGTAACAAGTGAATTACATCAAAAAGAATCTTCACAAAAAAATTACAAATAATAAATGGTGCAAAATGTTCATAAATAGTCCAGTGCTTCACAATGAAGAAATGATGCTCCGACTATGCCCGATGCAAATACAGCAAAGCCCACAAGGTGCTTTGGGGTGGAGGGAACAGAGCAATCCCCCCCCCGCCCCAAAGCACCCACCACCCCTATGTTGAGGACATGTGGTCTGGTATGTTTCGGGAGGGGGGGGGAATCACTTATCACCCCCTTTCCTGATCTGCCGGGCTGCATGCTCGGATAAGGATCTGGTATGGATTTTGGGGGTGGACCCCACACCATTTATTTTTTAAACTTTGGTGTGGTCTTCCCCTTAAAATCCATATAAACCCAAAAGGACCTAGTATAGACTAGGGGGGGGGGCACACTTTTTTCTCATACTTTTTAATTGTCAGGTTTTTTATTTACAATCAGCTGTTAGTGGGGAAGCCCGCTGACAGCTGATGAGTCTTCGGATGTTAGGTACACTGTGGCCTGCTTACCGCCCCGCTGCTTAGCCACCAGCTATTTGTCAAATACCACATGTGATACCGCCAGCAAAGCTCTGGTGGTAATTATTGCATGCCTATTTAATCTCTGGTCTGTTTCTGAATTGGACTTAAGAGGTTTCTATGCAATATTTACCGGCACATTTTTTTTTTCCCGGTAAATACTGCAAAATCTTTTTTTTTTTTTTATTGTGAATTGGATTTAATATACTGCATATGATAATTTATATTTATATATATTATATTTATATTCATAGTTATAGTAAGGCATCTTAAAAACTCGATGCATTTTGTGAGCTTGTCTGCTCATTTCTTCAGGAGTGGATGCATATGAGACAAATCTACAAAATAAAACATTGATTGTCAAATATGTCTAGATGGTAAATATTACTTTTAATCGAGGGGGATACCATAAAGGGCCCCATGATTACCAATCGGTGGAGCCGGAATGGCAATGTTGGGGCTCCCACCCAATGGTGGTCAGGTACGTCTAGCCCAGGATCTGGAGGGGTGGAACCAGACAAGCCCACAGGGGGACAAAGAGGAGGGTGAATGCAACATAAAAATGTGTCCATCCATAAGTGTCATCCCAAGTGGTAGCTGATTATCCGCCCCATTGAAAGTAATGAAAAGCTGATGGCTCTCGCAGCTAATCTTGCCTACTTGCATGTAATCCCTCATACAGCGAGCACATGTGAATGATGGCATTGGACGCAAGCAGTCTGCACCACAGTGACTAAATGGTTAGAACTTCTGCCTAGCAGCACTAGACTTGTAAATTCAAATCCCAACCATGGCACCACCTGCACAGAGTTTGCATGTTCTCCCTGTGCCTGCGTGGGTTTCCTCTAGATACTCCGGTTTCCTCCCACACTTCAGTGACATGCTGGTAGATTTTTTGGCTCCTGCCTAAATTGCCTAGTATGTGTATGACCCTAAAACTTATCTTTTGTTCAAACTCAACTAAAATGAAATAGTGAAGGAGGATTAGTGGGGAGAGTTATTAAATCTCCAAGCAGAAAAAATGTCAGTATCAGTATTTATTTCATATTTTCCAAACTGGCAGGCAATACTTATCTACCCCCCCCCCAATTCCATCTCCAACTAATACCTTGCATATCCCAGTAAAATTCAGCACAAAAAGTGAAATCTGAGCTAATCTGAGGAATTTTAATTTTTTTTTTTTTTTTTTTCTGGCCAGTTTTGCTATTTTATTTTATTTGAGTTGGAAAAAAAGTTTTGGCTGGCCATGAGCTTGGTGTTCAGAGAGACAAGTGCACTGCTTTTGCGTAATTTATTAGTTATGATTCCCACATATAGGCCCTCTGTTGTTTAGATTACTTCAGATAATCAGGCAAACTTTTTTGTGGATAAAATAAACAAGATATTAAACCTACTTTCTATGTGCAAGGGTATTGTAGAGAGCAGCCCCAAACCTCCTCTGGGGTCCCCTGCCAGCTCTTTCTGATAGGTTTCCCTGATAAAAGTGAGTTTTCAATGATTGCCTAAGTTCGAACAGGGTAGGAGCGGACATACTGGGGCAGAGAGTTCTATAGGATGGGAGAGGCTCTGGAGAAGTCATGGAGGTGAATGTGGGAGGAGGTGACAAGGGAACTAGAGAAAGGGAGGTTTTGGGGGGAGTAGAGAGAACAATTTGGGCAACATCTGCTGGGGGGGGGGGGGGAGGGGGCAATGTTGTGGATGGCCTTGTATGTTGTGGTATATTTTACACTTTATTCGATGGGGTAGGGGAAGTCAGTAAAGAGATTGGCAGAGAGGTGCAGCAGTCACAGATCGGTTAGTAAGTTGTATTAGTGATATAAATTTGTTTGGGTATAGCATCTCATGCCTGAGCAATTACCAGTTAAAGTAGTACAGTGCCGAAAAGCAAAAATAGGACTGATCATGAAGGGGGTAAAACTTTCCAGAGCTGAAGTGGTTATAAGATGCAGCCTAAAATAAAGCAGTACATCAATTATGTCAGTGGTCAGAAATATACCATAGTATTAACTGGATTTATCTTCTAAGTATGTTAAATGAATAAAATGTTGTATCTTTTAGAGGAGTGTTGAACATTTTCTAGCTGTCAGTTTTATGTCTTCGTGGTTTGGTTGTGGAAGATGTTGTCAGACTAGGTAGCTAACTGAACGTCTCTAGCAGCTTCAAGTTCCCAGCCGTGCCTAGCTACGTTAGATTTTATAAGGGGTTTAATTTACCTTGATGCTTTTTAATACATTTTATATTACAGAAAAAAATTACTAACTGTCCAAAGTGAAGAGACAGAAGTTAGACTTTATGGTGGCGGCACTTGGGGGAATGTGGGGGGCAAAGCCCTGAGGTTCAGCAGGACGATCTCATCACTAGGACTGCCTAAAAGATATAAGATTTTATGAAGAGATTCAGTATGCCAGAGACCACTCATAACTAGAGTTGAGCGGACACCTGGATGTTCGGGTTTGACAGGTTCTGCTAAACATCTCAAAAAAGTTCGAGTTCGGGACCCGAACTTAACCCAAACTTGACCCCGAACCTGAACCCCATTGAAGTCAATGGGGACCCAAACTTTTGAGCACTAAAATGGCTCGAAAAAAGTAATGGAAAGGGCTAGAGGGCTGCAAATGGCAGAAAAAAGCAAATATGCATAGGGAAATAACTTAAAATAACATAAAATAAATAAAATAACTTAAAATAACATAAAATACATAAAAATAAAAAATAATAATCTTGATCTAGGAGGTCCATATGTAGTAGGAGGTTGAGGTTGCGGTGGATGTGGCGGTGTAGGTGGAAGCGGCGGTGGAGGAGGACGAGGTAGCCAACACTGTTTTTTTTTTTTTTATTTAATTTTTTTTTTAAATGAGGGTACACCCCAAAAGAGTGAGAACGTTTAAAAATACAATAATGGCTGAGTAAGGATGGTATACATGTCTATTCTGCACAAGGTACGGACAAGTCCTGTGGGATCCATGCCTGGTTCATTTTAATGAACGTGAGCTTGTCCACATTGGCTCTGGACAGGCGCTGTCATAACGCCCCCTGCCATGCTAAATACATGTTCAGATAATACACTGGCTGCATGGCAGGCCAACACCTCCAAGGCGTAAAGGGCAAGCTAAGGCCATGTGCCCAATTTGGAGACCCAGAAGTTGAAGGGGGCAGACCCGTCATTCAGTACGTCTAGGCGTGTGCACACATACTGCTCCACCATGTTGGTGAAATGCTGCCTCCTGCTAAGACGTTCCATATCAGCTGGTCGCGCTGGTTGTTGTGGCCTGTTGACAACGATTTTCCACATTTCGGCCATGCTAACCCTGCCTTCTGAGGTGCTGGCGGTGCCCTGGCTGCATTGGCTACCTCTTCCTCCTCCTCTGCCTTCACCTTGTGCTTCCACTGTGCCCCCCACTGTCAGGTGGGAATGCCACTAGCAGCGCGTCTACCAGCGTCTACCAGCGTGCGCTTGTACTCGCGCATCTTACGATCACGCTCCAGTGAGGGAATTAAGGACGGTACATTGTCCTTGTAATGGGGATCCAGCAGCGTGGCCACCCAGTAATCAGCACAAGTTATAATGTGGTAAACTCGGAGGTCGTTGTGGAGACACAGCAGCATGTAACCGCTCATGTGTGCCAGGCTGCCCAGAGGCAACAAAAAGCTGTCCCCTGTGGGAGGTGTATGATCTGTGTTCTCTGTATCCTCCCAGCCATGCACCAGTGATGGCCATGAGATGGTCTGTGTGCCCCCCTGCTGTGAACATGGTTCCTCCTCCTCCATCTCTCCCTCCTCATCCTCCACCTCGTCATCCTCCATAACTGTGCCCTTGCTGGACAATTGTCTACCTGGCGTTTGTGGGTGCAGGAACCCACCCTCAGAGCCACTTGTGAATGACTACCCTGAAAGCCTTGGAAATGATCCCTCTTCATCCTCCTCCTCCTCCTGTGCTACATCCTCTTCCATCATTGCCCAAATCATTTTTTCAAGCAGGCATAGGAGTGGGATAGTAACGCTGAGAATGGCGTCATCGGCACTGGCCATGTTGGTGGAGTCCTCGAAACAGCGCAACAAGGCACACAGGTCTCGCGTGGAGGCCCAGTTATTGGTGGTGAAGTGCTGCTGTTCCGCAGAGCGACTCACGCGTGCGTGCTGAAGCTGAAACTTCCTTATCGCCTGCTGCTGCTCGCACAGTCTGGCCAGCATGTGCAAGGTGGAGTTCCACCTTGTGGGCACGTCACATATGAGGCGGTGAGCGGGAATGCCGAAGTTACACTGCAGCGCTGACAGGCGAGCAGCAGCACGGTGAGAACGCCGAAAGTGCGCACTTTCTGCAGCAGCTCTGATATAACGGGGTAATTTCTAAGGAACGTCTGCACCACCAAATTCAGCACGTGCGCCAGGCAAGGGATGTGCGTCAAACCGGCTAGGCCCAGAGCTGCTACGAGATTTCGCCCATTATCGCACACCACCAGGCCGGGCTTGAGGCTCACTGGCACCAACCACTCATCAGTCTGTTGTTCCATGGCCCTCCACAACTCCTGCGCGGTGTGGGGTTTTTCCCCCAAACAGGCAAGTTTTAAAACTGCCTGCTGTCGCTTACCCCTGGCTGTGCTGAAGTTGGTGGTGAAGGTGTTACGCTGACCGGATGAGGAGGTGGTAGAGGATGAGGAAGCGGAGTAGGAGGAGTTAGCAACAGGAGGCAAACTGAAGCGCCCTGCAATCCTCGGTGGTGGAAGGAAATGCACCAAACTGCTTACCTGCCTCACGCCCAGCCGCCACTGCATTTACCCAGTGTGCTCTTAGGGAAATATAATGTCGCTGACCGTGCTTACTGGTCCATGTATCCGTAGTTAGGTGGACCTTGCCACAAATTGCATAGTGCACACCTGATTTTGTCCCCCACTTGGTTGTGCAGGGAAGGGATGGCTCGCCTGGAAAAGTAGTGGTGGCTGGGCATGATGTACTGTGGGACAGCCACCGCCATAAGGCTTTTAAAACTCTGCGTCTCCACCAGACGGAATGACAGCATTTCATAGGCCAGGAATCGCGGGTGGGTATGGGGTACTTCCTCTTCCGCTCCAGTGTTTGGGAGATAGAAAGCTGAACGCTTCCATGGGGCATTGTGGAGATGGTTAGTGACCCAGGCAGGGCCGGTTTTAGACAAAGTGTGGCCCTGGGCAAACCTAAAAGGGGGGCCCCAAATTTTTTTATATTCTACCAAAAATATAGGCTCATTTAATCAATTTAGCCAAATAAAACATACAACTACATGAAAATATGCTTTAATTAAATAACATAAAATAGAATAAATAAGAAATCAAGTGAGCTTTGCACCTTCACAAATCAGATCACCCCAATTCCTGCACCTTCACACATCAGATCACTCCAATTCCTGCACCTTCACACATCAGATCACCCCAATTCCTGCACCTTCACACATCAGATCAGCCCCAATTCCTGTACCTTCACACCTCAGACCACCCCAATTTCTGCACCTTCACACCTCAGACCACCCCAATTCCTGCACCTTCACACCTCAGGCCACCCCAATTTCTGCACCTTCACACCTCAGACCACCCCAATTCCTGCACCTTCACACCTCAGATCAGCCCCTGGTAGGCTGGTACTGGCAGCAACAATTTTATTCAAATCAGGATTTCTTCTGCAAATAGCCTGGCAGGCTGGCACTGTCAGCAAATATTTTATTCAAATCAGGATTTCTTCTGCAAATAGGCTGGCATCAGAGTCAGAAAATTACCAAAACCAATGTCATCATAACACATGTTAAAAAAATGAGGAAAAATAAGGATTTCTTCTGCAAATAGCCTGGCAGTGACATCGTCAGATCAGACAAGGCACTGGCAGGCATTGTACTAGACTAGTACTATGCCTGGCTGCCAGTGCCAGGCCAGCCTATTTGCAAAACAAATCCTGATTTGAATTAAATTGTTGCTGCCGGTGCCAGTATATTTGCAGAAGAAATCCTGATTTCTTTGAATAAAATTGTTGCTGCCAGTGCCAGCCCAGCCTATCTGCAAAATAAATCCCTAAGTAGAAGTCACTCCTCTCTCCAGTCCTCCACTTACCTTGGGTGTGCTGTGCGGTGTGGCTGCAGAGTGTTCCCGCTGGACATAGTACAGGAGATGGTCAAAGACTGCAAACAAGATACAAGAGATGGTCAGAGACTACGGACCTGATACAAGAGATGGTCAGAGACCACGGACATGATACAGAAGATGGTCAGAGACTGAAGACATGATACAGGAGATGGTCAGAGACTGAGGACATGATACAGGAGATGGTGAGAGACTGAGGACATGATACAGGAGATGGTCAGAGACTGAGGACATGATACAGGAGATGGTCAGAGACTGAGGACATGATACAGGAGATGGTCAGAGACTGAGGACATGATACAGGAGATGGTCAGAGACTGAGGGCATGATACAAGAGATGGTCAGAGACTACAGACATGATACAGTAGATGGTCAGAGAGTGCAGACGTGATACAAGAGATGGTCAGAGACAATACAAGAGATGGTCAGAGACTGCAGACGTGATACAGTAGATGGTTAGAGAGTGCAGACGTGATACAAGAGATGGTCAGAGACTATAAAAGAGATGGTCAGAGACTGCAGACGTGATACAAGAGCTGGTCAGAGACTGCAGACATGATACAGGAGATGGTCAGAGACTGCAGACGTGATACAAGAGCTGGTCAGAGACTGCAGACGTGATACAAGAGCTGGTCAGAGACTGCAGACGTGATACTAGAGATGGTCAGAAACTGCAGACATGATACAAGAGATGGTCAGAGACTGCAGACATAGTACAGGAGATGGTCCAGAGACTGCGGATGTGAAACAAGAGAAGGTCAGAGACTGCAGACATGATAGAAGATAGGACACTAGGGGGGCCGGAGAACACAGGAAAAACAGATAGCACTGGAGGAGCTGAAAGGCAAGGGGGGGGGACTGGAGAGAATTAAGGGGGGGGTTTGGAAAGCATTGCAGGGGGGTTGGAAGGCGCAGGATGTGGATAGCACTGGGGGGCGGTGGCGGGCAGGGAAAAACAGGGGGATGGAGAGCATGGGGGGGACTGGAGAGCACTGGGGAGAACTGGAAATCACTTAGGGAGCACAGGGGGGTGGAGAGCACTGGGGGAGCCAGAGAGCATAGGGGGAGATGAAAAGCACTGTGGGGACTTGAAGAGCATGGGGGGCTAAGGAGCACAGGGTGGGGGGCTAAAAAATACAGGGGGTTTAAGAGCACTGGGGGAGGGGGGCTAAGATCACTGGGGGGCTAAGATCACTGGGGGGGCTAAGATCACTGGGGGGGGGGCTAAGATCACTGGGGGGGGCAGTAAAAGAAGTTGAATAGGAGGGGGATGGGACAGCTCAGCTGCATATAGAGAAATTGATATTTCCATATTTCTCCTGCAGCCGCAGAATGCCTGCAGAAGGGAGGAGAAGAATCCATCCATCCATCCAGCGGCATAAGGAAACATCAAATCCTCTATATGCAGCCGAGCCGCCCTACCCCCGTCCTATTCAGCACACACGGCCGGAGCTGCACAGGCTGCACTGCAGACAGTCACTTATCTTCTCTCCCCGCCGCCGCCCGCCGCGAGCAGCCCGGAGTCGGGCTGAAGGAGCTCCCATCTGCAGTGGCTTCAGTGATCATCGGTGGCCGCGGGAAGGAACACACACACATTGACTACTTGACTTCCGGACCGGCTCCGCGGCCAATCAGCCTTCTGCTCAGGGGGGTGTGACTCACACCCCCCCTGAGCAGAAGGCTGATTGGCCGCGGAGCCAGTGTAGCTGGCAAGTACACCGGCCGGCGGCCGCCCGCAGTGAGGGAACGTCTTCTAGTGTCTGTATCTGATGACTCTGAGCGCCGCGGCCCACCGGGACACTGCCCGGTCTGGCCCTGACTGACAGTGACACGGGGCCCCTGGACATTCGGGGCCCTGGGCAGTTGCCCAGTTTGCCCCCCCCCCAACGCCAGCCCTGGACCCAGGTGGTGGTGTTGCTAGCAGAAGAGGAAGCAGGAGGAGCCAGAGACCTTTCTTGGTTTTTGAGGTGTCTACTCCACTGCAGCTTGTGCTTTGCACTTAGATGCCTGGTCATGCAGGTTGTACTCAGGTTGAGAATGTTTATGCCTCGCTTCAGGCTCTGATTTCACAGCGTGCAAACCACTTGTGTCCTCCTCATCATCTTCCACCCAGTCTTCACTCCTGCCCTCCTTGTCGGTCTGCACAATTCTGAAAGCCGCAGCAGTTGGCTCCTGTGTTTCGTCATCATCCGAGATGTGCTGCGATGTTCCTCCCATGTACTCATCTTGAAACATAAGTGGTTGGGCATCAGTGCACTCAATCTCTTCCACTTCTGGGGCAGGGCTAGGTGGATGACCCTGGGAAATCCTGCTAACAGAGTCATCATAAAGCAGAAGAGACTGCTGAATGACTTGGGGCTCAGACTGCTTGGCTGATTTGCAAGGGGGTGAGGTGAAAGACTGATGGACATCGGCTGCAGGTGCCAACTCTGATCTTTCAGCAGGAGACTGGGTGGGAGACAATGTGATGGAACTGGAGGCACTGTCAGCAACCCAATCTACTATCGCCTGTACTTGTTTTGGCCTCAACATTCGTAGAGCTGCATTAGGCCCCACCAAATACTGCTGCAGGTTCTGTCCCCTACTCGCACCTGAGGAAGGTGTTTCACTTGTGCGTGTAGCTGGCACAGATCGACCACGTCCTCCCCTTGCAACAGGAGCTCCACCAGCAGCACCACGACCGGGACCACATCCCTTATTTGACGTTCTCCTCATATTTCTCAAATTGAGGATCTTGCCCTAAATGGGTGTTTTTTGAATAGCAGAGTTGAACAACAGTATCTAAAGGGCATATCTCACAATTACAGATGCAGCAAGGGCTATAAAATTGTGGATTTTAGCCCAAAAAGGGTGTTTTTAAAAACCCAGAAAATTATAGCTATATAGCTTACAATGCACACTGAATAATGCGGCAGAGGCCCCAGATGGAGGGTATTGCCAGAAATGGGTGTTTTTTCAAAGCCTGAAAATTCTTGAAATATTTCAAGCTTGTTTTTATCACAGATGCACCAAGCAAGGGCTGTAAAATTGGGTATATTGCCAAAAAGAGTGTTTTTCTACTAACACAATATAACAGCAATATATAACGCTTGAATTCTACATGTACAGATGCAGCAAGGGCTATAAAATTGTGGATTTTAATCCAAAAAGGTTTTTTTAAAAACCCAGAAAATTATAGCTATATAGCTTACAATGCACACTGAATAATGCGGCAGAGGCCCCAGATGGAGGGTATTGCCAGAAATGGGTGTTTTTTCAAAGCCTGAAAATTCTTGAAGTATTTCAAGCTTGTTTTTATCACAGATGCACCAAGAAAGGGCTGTAAAACTGTGTATATTGCCCAAAAAGGGTGTTTTTTTACTAACACAATAGGACAGCAGTATATAACACTTGAATTCTACACGTATAGATGCAGCAAGGGCTGTAAAATTGTGGATTTTAGCCCAAAAAGGGTGTTTTCAAAAACCCAGTAAATTATAGCTATATAGCTTAAAATGCACACTGAATAATGCTGCAGAGGCCGCAGTTGGAGGGTATTGCCAAAAAAGGGTGTCAAAAATTTCACAAAAGCACAAGCTGGTGCACTGAGCTTGCATAAAATGTTCGGGGCCGGGTACCAAAAACCCTAAAGTCCGGTACGAACCAGACTTTTACAGTTTGGGTTCGCTCAACCCTACTCATAACTACTATTTTCATTATTTGAATGACTCTTTATGGGAACGTTTACACCTGTGTTGCAGTGGTGTAGAGGCATTCCAAAGGTGATACTGGCACCTCCTTAATGCCCCTTTTTTGACAGCTGAACAAGCTTTTTGAATGGGAATACAGCCAATGGCTTGCGGTTTTGACACAGCCCTAATTACTTGGTTACTTTTGACAGTGGGACTCCCTTCTGAAAATGACAGGGGGATTATATTAGCCTTGCAAGCATGTGTACAATTCCTGCCTGGTTGTCTTTGCAGCCTGGAGGGGGCCTTAAAAAAGGTTCAACTGACTATTTTTAGCACCACCCAACCGCCATTGTAAACTAAGCCTATAGGGGAATATACCAGGGAATTGTTATTTGTAAACAACCCCCACATCTAAATTTCTGTTTCTGTTCCATGGATATTTGGTTAAAATAATTTCAAGTAATTTCTGGGGCTAATTTGCCAGCTACTTCACCTAACTGAGAATGAGAAAGCTTCCATGGATTGTTAAAGGTCCAACAATCCTGAGCAAGTTGTGGAACCCATAAATTGTTATGCAGTGACTTTGTTTTGGCTCAACAGTGACAGTACAGAAGAAGTATAGCTGGTTTGTAAAAAAATAAATGTTAGCAGCTACAAATACTGTGCAGATATTTACTAGTCTATGGAGCCCAGCGCTGTCCTCCCAACAGCCTATGCTTTGCTGCGCTCCCTGACACCACCATCTTGGATTTGGGAGCCGGCTGCGACTTCCTGATGTTTCACAACTTGGGACTCTGACAGGCCCTCATCAAGATTGTCAAGAGTGCCTAACTATGTCCATTCTTACTGCCCCACTCCTCCATTAATAGAAGCAATTTATATGAATGAAACAGGATCTATGAATGGACAAATCAGACTTTTCAATAATCCTCCAGTCCTCCATTCATAGTTTGTGTTTTATCCATAGAGGCTTTCATGAAAGGAGGAGGTGGGCAGAATGTGCAGGCATGGTCAGGCACTCTTGATAATGCCTGTCACAGCTCCTTCTGCTCTAATAACCCCTGTCACATTGAAAAACTATGGAGGCTGGGGTGGGGGCATTGAAGGAGCAAGATTTCCGCTAAATCAGAACACTGCAGCACAAGGGACACATCACATTCAAAGTAAGTAATGTCCCTTGTGCTCATTCTTTTTTTTTTTTTTAAGTAAACATAGGCTTTAAGGAATCTTTACGTTATGTTCTCAGTTCTATAGATCTGTTATCCTAAAAACTGTTTTCGCTTGGCAGTAGATGGTGGGGATATCAGAAAATTACACCTTGGATGTTACATTCAGTGCAACACGCTAAAGTTATAGAAAGACGCTGCTGCCATTTAAAATAGAAGGTCAGAGGAAAGGTTGCTATCAACATGTCTATCTCCGTTGCTATTTCTTTTACGTTTAGCGAGTGCATAGATCTTCTTCTTTGGCCAATTAGCAGGTGAACAGCGTAGGATGTTTACTTGCTGCAGATCAGCATTATAGCACAGCAGGAGTGGGGTTATTAAGTCCAGCGCTGAATGCTGTATGAAGTTTTATTTTTTCTCTTCATTTCTTTTAATCATTGCTGTTATATAATACTAGACAGTGATTAACCCATTTTCTGCTGCCGGTTTTACCTTTCATCTAAACCTTCTGACTCAAGTTTCCCCTCATTAAGGCGTAGCTTCATCTCCTACGCATCTCATTTATGTGTAGAGACTCAATTAGTTTCAGGAAAAGAAGAAGATTTTCAAAATCCTTTAGACTTCTGGGGGATAAACACTTTCTGTGTCTCCACCACATATCTAGATATGTTCTTGAATACATATGGATATACCTAAAGTGTATACACTAATCTTCTGTATTACAAGTGGTATCTCCATCAAGAATTGAAGTATTGTCAAGACTTTGCCTGGGACTCCCAAAAGAATGCATTTAGCTATACAACACTTCCTGGTCTTGAGTTTGTATAGCAAAAGAAAGCAGAAACTGAAATAAATGCAATGCCTCGAGCCTACAGACTAGAGTCAAATCCTATGCCTAAAGCAATAGCTGAAATGAATGCTATTTAATGCCAAACTATAATGGTTTTTGGTCAATTTTATTTTAAAATTCTTTACATTTTTACACTGATAATTTTGATTTCTAAAACCCTAATTTTTTTTTTCTGGACAGAGTGGTGAGGGATTAGAACCCCTTTCATGCTTTTATTGCTGTTTTGTACCCCACAAGAGAGATTCACTTTTTCTATTTGTCTTGGTGGGAGGTTGCTGTGTTTCTTACCTTGCCTCATTTGGCGGTTTGTGTTATAAATATATATGAACAATGGGAGCACAAATAACTAGCTACTCACAGAAAAGCTGTGATATTACATCATAACCTAATAGCAGTGATTGTAAACTACAGTACTTTAAAGACACCACCTGCACCAATGGAGTTAGCACCAGACCAGATGATAAAAGAGTTCACATTCTTAAACCCTACCTTTGTGAGGGCTTCAGTTAAAATAGGAATAGGGCTTTCCTGTATAAATCTATTTAGGGAAGCTAATTTTTGGACCAGGAGAGGTACTAGCCAGCAGCATCTGGGTGAGCAATCAAGATCCATTTAGCCAATAGAATAATTTGCATTATTTTATCATTTGGTCCGGTGCTCATTCCACTAGTGCATGTTGTTTTCTTATAATCGGCTGAGTACCCACTGAAGTCTGTTGTGAGCAGCCTAACCTGAGCCAATGAGTTCTGGGAATGTTTTTGTCCTCTCACTACTTTGAATGAAATCACATTAAAAGTCCCAGTATATTTTTTTTGGGTGCTTTGGTCTGGCCTTGTGGTTTCTTCTAAGTCAGCCAATGGTGGCTGCAGGGGAGAGGAGAGGGCTAGCAACAATGGCTGGAATGCCTGGAAGCTGTGATGTCAGGGCCGGGACAAGGGGTGGGCAGAAGGGATAATTACTCTGGGCACTGTGGAATCATGTGCGATGGGGGGGGATTTGTGTTGGGTGGGAAAATTTGGGGGGCAGAAGGGGGTAAAAATAGTTTTAGGATGAGAAATTTGAAGTGTATGCTAGGAAAGGTGATTTGGGGGGATTTGTGTTGGGGGGGATTTGTGCTAAAATGGGGTATTTGGGGTGTTTGTGCTAGAAGAGGTGATATGGTAGAGGGGGATGGGATTTTTGCTAGGAGGGGAAATTCTTGGGGGAGATTTGGGCCAGTAGGGTAGACTGGAGTATTTACGCTGGGATGGGGGATTTGGAGCAGGGGGAAAAGGAAGTGTACTTGGGGAGGGGGGATTTGAGGAGCAGAGAGTTTGTGGTAGGAGGAGTGATTTTTTTGGGGGGGGGGGCGAAATGTGTGCTGGGGGACTTGAGGAGAGAGAGGATTTGAGCTGGGAGGGGGGATGGGAGAGCAAAGATTTATGCTGGGAGGGGGGATTTCAGCAGGGGGCAGATTTGTCCTAGGAGGAGGGGGAATTTATGCTTAGGGGGTAAGCATGCAGATTAGTGATCAATTATTTTTTCTGGGGGGGGGGTTGCAAACACATAGTGCTCAAATATCTTGGGGGGGGGTGCAGTTTTGAATGTTCGCCCTTGGCTCTAGATGGCATTGTCCCGAAACCGTGTGACGTGACCCATAGGCTCCTATGGCCCCTCCATTGTTGGTGCAGCTCACTCCCCTCCCCTGCAGCTAGGGCTGGCTGACACAGGAAAGCCAGATCACATAACCAGACTGGACTGGCATGGTAATAGGTAAGTATACACATCTTTCTTACACAAGTTAGTCAGCATAGGTGTGTTGGGGGGAGCATTTTTTAAGATTAGTCATGTTTAGATTGGAATTTCACTTAAAAAACACCATTTGTCATGAGAAAATATAAAATATTCATAGTCAATAGTTCGTGTTTACCCAACAAAATAGAAGCCAAATTGATTTTTCAATTTTCAATTATTTAGTACTGAACAGAAAAAGAGAGAAATATATACAAAAACACTGTACATTTCCTCCGGGCCCACATCTTCAAATGTTAGCTTATGAGAAAAAATATACACATATATTGCATAAATCCGTACAGAAACAAAAAAATATGCTTTCAAACATAATGTTGAAAATTACTGTAATCCTTTTTTTTTTAAGATGATTATTCCAAAACTTCTTAAAAGGTTAAATGTTGCTATTGTAAGTAATTTTCTATAACTGAACAACTTTCCATTTCCATTGGTTTGCAATATGTCATGTCTTCTCCATCATTAAAACTGGAACACTCACTTCAGGTACACCATAGACCTTGAATATCATATTCATGACACCATGGGATGTCTCCTCCAATAGAATTAAAATGAAAATGTTGCTTTGTATAATATCTGAGTGTTTCCCTGCTGTGCTTTTCTGTAGCCATATAGCAAAGCCCTCTTTTTAAGTGAAGGATTGTTTGCAGAGGAGAAAATTGTTCACAATGAAAATGTCTTCAATAATACATTGTATTACACACATATATTATGATAATATTATTTTTTTGAATGCCATATGTAGCTTTTTCAATAAGAAGACACTGGAGATAAGTAAAGCAATTTGTTAAGGTTTGGAATGTATTTGACTGCATAATCTGAGAGAAGAGTTTAGTGCATTCTTTTAAAAGTCCCTTTTTGCTCTTAAAGTTATGCTTCTATGAAAAACAAAAATTAAACATAGTATATATTGGGCCGGATTTAAAGAAACTGCAGCTTCAAACATCTATGACGTGTTTCAGTTTCGCCGCGTTCAAATCAATTAACTGGCGCTGCGGCGAATTGGCTAGTGAAACAGCAATAATGAATTCCGCCGTCAGCGGTATTCACTTACGATCGCGGCTTCGCCAATTCGCAAACTTATGTCTTCGTGCTTATAGCAGTTTCACATAGCGATGTGGGCTAGTGGATTAGTGCACACATCACACGTCTGTAATTCATCTCCCTCTGCTGTAGGTTCGAGGCTTACCATCTCCACCTAACTTTTTTATTTTCTTTTTTTGTTTATATTGCTAAAATGTAACGGATTACATCATATATATTGCTAAATAATGTTACACTCAGAAGCGCTTGCAAGCTTACAGCATTTTAAGTGGTTTTATGATCTTGTCTGTGTGTCGAATCGATCTTATGATTGAAAGTACCAAAGGCAAGTGACCAAACCCCTACCCTACTTCAGGGCAAGATGAAACCTCACAATTTTACCATGGTCTTCTTCCCAGATTCCATACAATGTTTAGTTCTTTAGCTATATGTGCTTTTTAGCCTTAACACACTCCTTTTTTTCCACCATACAGCTTTATTCTGCACAATAGCTAAGTGCTTTGCAACTTCACTGCAGTTAACAACGTCATGGGTTCAAATCACATCACTACACTTGGGATCTCTTTTCACTCTCATTTTTTTAACAGTTTTTTTAAACTATCTTGAATTTGGGGGGGGGGGGTGTCCTACCCAAATTTCAAGCACATCAATGGAAACAACACAATTTTGATTTTCTGAGTGTGGTCCTAGTTTTCTCGAGATGCAATTCTTTACATATTTACCATGGTTCTTACAATTTCCTGACCAATAAACATAGGTGTCTGATATTGGACTCTCTCCATATTTCAAAAACACAGACCCTCATAGTCCAACACTACATTTGCCTCACACCTCAACACAACACTGTCACATCCCTACTCTACATTACAACCCCTCACATCACCAGTACAAGCAGCATGCAAAGTGCAAAACTCCGGCCTTGGCAGCTTAATGGGCCATACACTAACAATTTGTCTAGACTTTTTCCTGTAGACTTAACCAAACCATATAATATAAGGTCAAACCTCAACACTTTCAATTTGGATGCAATCAGGCAGGCCCTTGCACTACATAGAAAATGTCAATCTGAAGGATAAAGTCTTCTCTAAATCTTACAGTGTGGATGGCCCTTTTGTCTGTAGGCACCCACACAAAACAAAAAAACACATGTTCAATTCTAAAGTCTTTATTTATTTGAGAATGACAGCATAAGGAGGGATGCAGCAAAATAATATTGTCACTCTCCAGTCCGTGTGCCTTTACAGCGCCAGACCACGATCTTTGCTCCATGGCTACGGGATTCTGATGTCTTCCACAACTTCATGCAGAGTTCAGAATCCATTCTGCACCTCTACCAGCTCATAGGGGACAGGCATGGCAAGGTTGCTGGTCAGCTTCCAAGCCACTTTGGAAGTTCCAGGGTGTTCATGTTGGTCATCGATGCTGCTTTTGGCCATGTGCCTTACCAAATATCCACTGACCACAAAAGAAGATGAGTGGAGTCCATCAAGGTGGGTTTCTACCACCTACACCCGCAAGCAGTACCACTCCTGGAAAAATAAAACAAAGGATAAGACATTTCATTATGAAAATCACATCTTAATGCCTGTTTGCTTCATTCTGAACTTCATTTAATTTCGACATCACGAGTGAAATAACACATTTTATGCCAACTTACACAAACCAGAAATCATTAATGTAAACATTTGAATACACACCTGTGACGCCAGACAGCCCATCACCACAGGCTTCTCATGGTACATGCCATGATTCCAAGATGTTCACGTTCTGGAAAATTACAACACCATAAGATACCAAGCAGCCGTTCATGTTATCAATAACTACACAGGTGGCATAGACACAAATAAACACCTGCCAGCTCTTCTCAGCCCTTTACACTATTCACAATACCAACATGTTTATGGTTAGAGGTGCATGTTTTTGCTCAAGTAACACAATTTTACCAATGTTGACTACACTTTATCTACAATGGCAAGTATCATTGGCAGATGATAATGACCCTCTGTCTCCCTGTGAGTGGCACCTCTGCTAACTAGCTAATTAATACACATGCCCTATCTTGACCGGTTACAGTACTTACATGTAAAGTGGCTAGCAACCAGGGTATTCCGGGTGGCAAAACCTGCAGCGGTGCTCCGCCGCCTGGGGGCCGCCGGCTGACGGACCTCTGGCTCCCTCTCCTCCGTCAGCTCCCAAGATTCATCCCGGGCAACGCACATGTTGTGCAACACGCAGCACGCCAGGATGATCTTGGAAGCCTTTGTAGGAGAGTACAGGAGTTCACCCCCAGGCCGGGCCAAGCAGAGAAACCGGGATTTGAGAAGACCTATGGTCAACTCGATGATACTCCGGCTTCTCCCCAAGGCCCTGTTGTAATTCATTTCTGCTCGGCCCTGGGGGTACCTGATTGGAGCCATCAGCCACGTCAGCTGCGGGTAACCAGCATCCCCTGAAAAATAAGAAAAATATACATTAGTTCTTCATATCATGTGACTTTAGATGACTCCTCAAAATGGGAGACAATTAGGCATTTTACTAAACAACCTGCTCGTCTGTTTGCAAAAACTCATATGAAACATCTCAACTCTGTCTAACTGCTGTGACAGGAAGTCAGGTAAATCTGGGAATGTAGTCACAGGAAGGAGATACATTCCCACCTGCTTTGAAAGTTCACTGATACTATAGGGTGTTGGCTGCAGAGAGAGCCAGCAGGAAGTTGAAAACCATTCAGCTGTTCAGAATGAGGAGATCAAGGACTCTATAATTTGTCCAGAGAAAATCTATTGAGTGCTGCCTCCTGTCGCTGTGTGAGCTGGGAGAGGAGGACAGACATACGTGTACCTCCCGACGCCGTGTGGGCATGGGAGAAGGACTGCTGCCGCCTGTCGCCGTGTGGGCTGGGAGAGGGGGACAGTCGGATGTGTGCCTCCCGACAAGCTGGTGAGCATGGGAGAAGACCCCCTAAAGCGATGTGAAGCTAAGGAGGGTAACCACGAGTGAAGACGTCTCAAAGGTGAGAAGACAAAGTGTTCCATGTGAAGAGTGTGAAGAGAAGTGTTCCATGTGAAGAGTGTGAAGAGTAAAGGGACCTGTTAAATGAACTGTGTTCAATGTGAAGAATCTGAAGAGTAAAGGATCCTGTTATAAATGAACAACTGTTGATGTGAAAGAAACAAAGGGACATGTTCAATGGACAATGTTTGTGCTGTGTGAAAAGCAAACAAATGGACATTTGAGTGTCTGCTGTAGGATCAGCAGTGTCGGCCCAACAGTAGGTTGGAAAGACTTCTTAGGTAGGTTTCAGCTGTGAGAAGGTAGCCGCCCACAGAGGCAAGGATTTATTTTGTCTTTTATTTTATTTTGGCTGTTTTGATGCTTGCAATTGTGTTAAGTAAATTGCATGAATAAATCAGTCTTGTTTTTCAACCTCTAATCGGCTATCTCTGTGAAAACGCACCCCCAAAGGGGTCACCCATACGCCTACCAATGAGTAATCCCTTACATATGGTGGAGGTATGCAGTGGGCATAAGCAGAGATCCCTGCAAGGAAGTGCAAATGTTTGATGAACTTTATCTGGTGCATGAGATTGCACAATCTATGTGTGCAGGAGAGAAGATCCTGACAGAAAAAAAAAAAAAAAAAAGTGTTTTAAAGAGACAGGGGTCTCAAAATTATTTGATGAACTTTGTTGTGTCTGGTGCAAGTGACTGCACAAACTGTGTGCGCAGGAAAAGAGATCCTGCAAGAGAGAGAAAAACTACATGTGTTGAAGAGACAGTGGTCTGAAAATTGTTTGCTGGACTGTGAAAAATTTGTTTGTGGAGTTATTGAAGATGGGGCGTTCAAAACGCCTGAAGAATGCAAAGATAGATGAAATGAGAGACCGGATTCTATGGATGGAGGGGATGTTGCCGTCTGAACCAGCCCCATCCATGCCTAAAGAGAGTCTACTAAAGAGGAAGGTTGTTGTCCCTAGCAACACTGATGAAACTGCTATGGAGACGCAGTGTGCTCAGATGAAAAGTAAACTCAAAATGGAGGAGATGTTGAAACATCTGATTATATCAAATGCAGCTCAACAGCAAGCAAATGCAGCTCAACAGCAGGCAAATGCGGATTTTCAGCAGAGCTTTGCAGCTCAACAAAAGGCTCATCAAGAGAGCATGGCAGGCTGGAAACAGAGACGCCAGCAGCCAATGGAGGCCATCGGTTTGGAGGAAACCGAGTATGTGTGCAGGGCTGAGTTGGATGCCTTGCAACGGAAAATGGAAGAAAAGGAACAAGCCTTGGAATTGCTTAAAATGGAGCATAGAAACTTGCAGGAAATGAATGAACTACTCAAGTCTCATGTGTTACAGTGGGAAGAATCCACTGCTCTTCTTTTGGTCGAGTTGCAAAAACGCAGAGAGACTATAATGGAGAAAGATACCATCCTCATGGAAAAGGAAAGTGAAATTCAGACTTTGCAGAAGCAAAGTATGGCTGATATGTTGGAGTTGCGTAATCAGCTGGAAAAAAGTCTTCAGTGTTTGGAAGTTACAAAAATAGACCTGCAGGAGTCGCAGGAACAGAATGTTGCTCTGAAAGCGACATTGTCTCTCAGCGACAAAGAGAAAAGTGAAAGAGAGGCTAAATTACTGAGTACTGTGTATGAGCTCACTACTTTAAGCAATGTGGTAAATGAAGGGCGTGCGGACTGTGAAAGTTGGAAAGGGGAAGCCCAACGTGTCCAGCAGCAGTTAAAGGAGAAAGAAGCCTGTGTGGCAGAATTACATTCTTATTCCCAGATGCTAGCCAATGAGGTGAAGGCTCTTATGCAGGGAAAAGAAGATTGTGAACATAAGAGGGAAAAAGTAGAGGCACAGCTTCTGGAATCGCAAGTCAAGGTGTCAGAAGGTGACCGATTGTGTGCTAAGCTGTCAGAGAAGGCAAACCGACTGCAGGTTGAGTTGGACAATGTTACAAATCAGCTTTCTCAAGCAGACAGCAAATCTAGAGAAATTGCGGAAGATTTTTCTATCTTGGAATCGCAGCTGCAAGACACGCAGGAACTCTTACAGGAAGAGAGGTGTCAAAGGCTGAGTTTTAGCACAAAGCTCAAACAAATGGAAGATGAGAAAAATGGCTTCCTGGAACAATTAAAAGAGGAGGCGGAAGCAAAGAAAAACCTATCAGAGCAAGTCGCAACATTGCAAGCTCAGATAGCGGATATGAAAAAACGCATGGAAGAAAGCGTTGGTTCATTACAGTGTGTTGAAGATGTGAAAAAGAAGTTTGATCAGATGCTTGGTGAAGAGAAGACTGTGTCTGCAAAATATGCAGAAGAACGCGCCCGTGCAGAAACGGAGGTGCGTGATAACGAGAGCAAAGCCCTGTTCTTGGCTCGCTCTTTGGAGGAAGCTCTAGAGTGTAAGGCTGAACTAGAAAGTGTTAACAAACAGCTGCGTACAGAAATGGAAGAATTGGTCAGCTCCAAGGATGATGTTGTGAAAAGAGTTCAGGAGCTAGAAAAGTCTAAGCGAGCCTTAGAACAGCAAGTAGAAGAGATGAAGATTCCGTTGCAGGAACTGGAAGAGGAATTCCAGGCAACAGAGGATCTGTCCCAAAGAGGGGATAGTGTGCCTGATGCAGTTTTTAAAAGGATCAGTGTTTTGGGGTCTGTCCTGAGTGAGCCTCAGAAATGTGGTGACACGTGGCTTGAATCACCCCTTTGGAATAAACCGTTCCTTCAAAAACTTCAAGCATTGGAAAATGTATCATTAGAGCTTCAGCAAACAAAAGAGTTGTGTAAGAAATGTGATGATTTCTCAGTTCAGGCTGAAAACCTAGTGGAGAAAACTAAAGCGGAGAAAACTAAAGCAAGTGATATAAATCTGGGAGAAAAAAGCAAACGCCACCTAGTGGAGAAAACTAAGGCTGTTGGTGAAAACGTGAAGCAAATGAATAAGTGCCTTTCAGGGAGTGTTTCCAAAATGGAACTGGTGAAAGACGGGTGGCAGAAGTTTGATCGTGATCTTGAGATGCATTCCATGTGGAATTCAGATAGAGAAAAAGAACTAGGTGACCTTGAGCGGTCAAATAGTTCAGCAGAAAGTGCATTGAAGAAACCTGTAAAAGAATGTGTTGCAGTTCCATGCTTCTTCACTGATGCAGAGAGGAGGTCTATAATGGATACCACCCAGATCGCTGGGTTCAACTGTGTTGTTGCCTTTAACCCCTATGTTGGTGTAAGGAAAGTTGATGATGTTCTGGTTGACTACTTCTGTGAAGAGTTTGGCAAGAAATATAAACTGAATATCAAATCAAATAGTAGACCTTTACTGCGACTCGCTCAGGAGGGCGAAAAGTTTAAGAAGTTGATGAGTGCAAATGCTTCCGATCTGCCTATGAATATGAAATGTTTGGTGAATGATATTGATATCTCTGGGAAAAGGAACAGGGGTCACTTTGAAGAAATGTGTGACAGCCTGTTGTCTCAATTGGAAAATCCTCTGCACAGCATCTTAGAGCAAGCAAAGCTCAAGAAGGAAGATCATTCCCTTTTACAACAAAAAGTCAATGATTGTGTACAGCTGTATGGAGAGGCAACTCAAGTCACAGAGGGATGTCAAGAGTCCCTACTTGGAACAAACCTTAGTGAAGCAAAGGTTCTCAAAGTTTTGTGGAAAACATTTATGGATTGCAGAGAGAGGCGTCTTAAGAATGTTGAAGACATTAAGACTAGCCCAATTGAGTTGCCTATGGATCACGGTCCTCCATGGTGGATTGGACAGACGGTTATGAGGGACAAGCCGTCTGACATTTATGAGAAAGCTGTCAATGAAGATGACAGAAACGAGAAGGAGCAAAATTATGCCAAAAATGCAGTTGAAGAATGTGTATATGAGATGAGAGACAAACTGTGTGGCATTTATGAGAAATCTGTCAGTGAAGATGACAGAAACAGTTTCATCCGGAAGCTTGAGGATAATAGGAGGCTTATCAGTGAGTCAGCAGTGCCTGACACATGCGTGCCTGGAAATGTGTCCCAACCCTAGGGTTGAAACAAGAGGGGGGGGTATGTGACAGGAAGTCAGGTAAATCTGGGAATGTAGTCACAGGAAGGAGATACATTCCCACCTGCTTTGAAAGTTCACTGATACTATAGGGTGTTGGCTGCAGAGAGAGCCAGCAGGAAGTTGAAAACCATTCAGCTGTTCAGAATGAGGAGATCAAGGACTCTATAATTTGTCCAGAGAAAATCTATTGAGTGCTGCCTCCTGTCGCTGTGTGAGCTGGGAGAGGAGGACAGACATACGTGTACCTCCCGACGCCGTGTGGGCATGGGAGAAGGACTGCTGCCGCCTGTCGCCGTGTGGGCTGGGAGAGGGGGACAGTCGGATGTGTGCCTCCCGACAAGCTGGTGAGCATGGGAGAAGACCCCCTAAAGCGATGTGAAGCTAAGGAGGGTAACCACGAGTGAAGACGTCTCAAAGGTGAGAAGACAAAGTGTTCCATGTGAAGAGTGTGAAGAGAAGTGTTCCATGTGAAGAGTGTGAAGAGTAAAGGGACCTGTTAAATGAACTGTGTTCAATGTGAAGAATCTGAAGAGTAAAGGATCCTGTTATAAATGAACAACTGTTGATGTGAAAGAAACAAAGGGACATGTTCAATGGACAATGTTTGTGCTGTGTGAAAAGCAAACAAATGGACATTTGAGTGTCTGCTGTAGGATCAGCAGTGTCGGCCCAACAGTAGGTTGGAAAGACTTCTTAGGTAGGTTCCAGCTGTGAGAAGGTAGCCGCCCACAGAGGCAAGGATTTATTTTGTCTTTTATTTTATTTTGGCTGTTTTGATGCTTGCAATTGTGTTAAGTAAATTGCATGAATAAATCAGTCTTGTTTTTCAACCTCTAATCGGCTATCTCTGTGAAAACGCACCCCCAAAGGGGTCACCCATACGCCTACCAATGAGTAATCCCTTACACTGCCTAAATCACTAATACAAATGGGAAAAAGGACACACAAAGTGGTGTGTTTCTCTTGCAAGTTCCAACTTGGCCCCTATTTTGTTCCTATTACATTAGCCTAGGTATTACTTCTGGAATATATCTGCAACTAGAGTGAGGAAACCAATATTGACTCACTTATGCAAAGTACTTTGGGGATATGGCAATACCATTGGAATCATTTGTAGGTTTTCTTTGGGTGGCTAGAGGACACCATTTACACATTGGTTAACCACCTTCATTGGACTCAAAGACAACTTTGCAAATCTTTCTTTTGTGAGCTGCTAAGCTGCTGATCTGGTTGTGTGTGAACAGCCTGCCAACTCCTAACACATCCATTTTAGGTAGGCTTTGCTTAAATCAGGATGTACACCGATGTAGCTTATTCCTATGTCTATGTAATCTTTTTATGTCAACAGTTTATGTTGTTAAGACAAAATACTTTACCAATAAGCCACCCTTGGGGCATTTGGCCACTTTCAAACGCCTCGTACAGAGTACTGGTTCTTAACATACTGGAATCATGGCACGACCCTGGGTGACCAGTGTTGACACTCATGATGCGCTGTTTGGCGTCACAAACTAATTGGACGTTCACGGAGTGGTACTGCTTGCGGTTCCGGTACTCACTTTCGTGGCTCCTTGGTGGCCTAATGGCTATGTGGGTGCCATCGATTGCCCCTAGTATTTGCGGCATGTGTGCCCGCAGGTAGAAACCCAACTTGACTTCATTCCACTCATTTTCATTCTGTGGCCAGTGGATAAAATTGGGCACTATATCGACTATGGCATTAATGACCAACATGAACACCCTTGAAACTGTGGGCTGGCTAATGCCCATGATACTTCCCGAAGTGGCTTGGAAGCTGCCACGCCCTAAAATATACAAAGTGGCCAGCAATCTGGCCATGCCGGGCACCGCATGGCCGCGCTGTGTGTCCGGGTCAATTTTGTCTGCTATGAGCTGGTAGAGGTGGAGAATAGTTCCTCGCTCGAGCCGGAATTTCCTCCTGACATCAGAATCCCGCAGCTTGTCCAAATAGATCCTTGGAGCAAAAATGCGTGGCTGGCGAGGTAAGGGCACACGGACTGGAGGTGCTGCTGGAGGTGCTGCTGCTGGAGGTGCTGCTGCTGCTGCTGCTGCAGCTTCCCCACCTTCTGCTGCCTCCTGTGCTAGGGCCTCCTCAAACAAGGCACTGATGAATGCCAACATTGCACCATCTAATGCGTCTGGGATATCGTCCTCCATTTTGAACGCGCAAATTCGCGAATGCGCAGATATATATAGAAACGGCCGCTAATTATCACACCTGTGAGCCAGCTATAAAAGGAGCACATGGCCAATATGGCTGCTGGATGTTATAGATCGATGTTTCTTATGTGCTAGCAAGACCCTGTGACCCACAACCTACATTATCTGGAGGTAAGACAATTGTATCTCTCTCTCCCAAAAAAAAGGAAGGAGAGAATTTGTACTTATCTTGGGTGTGCTTAAGTTGTCTATGGTGAATCCCCTCCAACCCACAATAGCTTGGGAACCCCTCAAGTGTCTTTTAATCATTGGCAGTTGGCCCCATGTGCATGTGGTTTGGACATGTGTTTTCTCATGTTTGTTAAAGGTGTGCAGTCTAGATTTGGCATCTAAACCTGCCCCCTTACCTTCCCAGCTTCCAAAGACACCATTTTTGCTTTCCTGATAACTGTAATTTATTATGTGCACGTATGTAGGTCATGTGATTTCTCATGTATGTTTAATGTTTGCAGCCTCCTTTTGCCTATAAAGGATTACACCACCCCCCCTCCACCAAGTCTGTTTGTGCCATTAGGTAAGTGTTTGGAGGGCCTCGTGTGATTTGTACCCATATGCGTTTTCTTATGTGTTTTTTTTCCATTTCTTTGCAGCCTCTTCTGCTTTTTTTTGCCACCACCACCACCACCACCGTCTTTGTGCCATTAGGTAAGTGTTTGGAGGGCCTCGTGTGATTTGTACCCATATGCGTTTTCTTATGTGTTTTTTTTCCATTTCTTTGCAGCCTCTTCTGCTTTTTTTTGCCACCACCACCACCACCACCACCACCACCACCGTCTTTGTGCCATTAGGTAAGTGTTTGGAGGGCCTCGTGTGATTTGTACCCATATGCGTTTTCTTATGTGTTTTTATTCCATTTCTTTGCAGCCTCTTCTGCTTTTTTTTTGCCACCACCACCACCACCACCACCGTCTTTGTGCCATTAGGTAAGTGTTTGGAGGGCCTCGTGTGATTTGTACCCATATGCGTTTTCTTATGTGTTTTTTTTCCATTTCTTTGCAGCCTCTTCTGCTTTTTTTTGCCACCACCACCACCACCGTCTTTGTGCCATTAGGTAAGTGTTTGGAGGGCCTCGTGTGATTTGTACCCATATGCGTTTTCTTATGTGTTTTTTTTCCATTTCTTTGCAGCCTCTTCTGCTTTTTTTTTGCCACCACCACCACCGTCTTTGTGCCATTAGGTAAGTGTTTGGAGGGCCTCGTGTGATTTGTACCCATATGCGTTTTCTTATGTGTTTTTTTCCATTTCTTTGCAGCCTCTTCTACTTTTTTTTGCCACCACCACCACCACCACCACCACTAGGGTTGAGCGAACACCTAGATGTCCGTGTTCGACGGAACTTTAAAAAAAAGTCCGGGTCCGTGTCCCGGACTTTTACCGAACTTTTCCCGGACACCGAACCCCATTGAAGTCAATGGGGACCCGAACTTTAAGGCACTAAAATGGCTCTAAAACACCAAAGGAAAGGGCTAGAGTGCTGCAAATGGCAGCAAAACGTAATTAAGAGCATGGCAAGTGCTCTGCAAACAAATGTGGATAGGGAAATAACTTAAAACAACAAAAAAAAAACAGAAAAATAAAACAATGTTCTTCTTCATCTCTGAAGGACGAGGCCCATATGGAGTAGGAGGGAGGTTGAGGTGGTGGTGGATGTGGCGGTGACATAGGCGTGCGCACAGGGTGTGCTGGGTGTGCCTGGGCACACCCTAATCACCTAGGGCACATAGCATTGCCAGTGAGGAGATGGGAAAGATCTCCCTGGGACCTGCTCTGCTCTATTTCTCCTTGCCTACAGGTACATGGCCCCGATACATTACTCTCCCTGCTGGCAAACACATGCATGTGTATTTCAACTTTGGGGTGCACACCTTAATGCAATAGGCTGCGCACACCTATGGGCGGTGTAGGTGGAAGCGGCAGTGGAGGAGGACCAGGGCCGGATTAACAGCATCATGGGCTTGGTGCTGAGGATTTTGAAGGGCCTTAAGGGCCGTGCCTTGCCATGCACCCAGAGGAGGAAGGGTGCAGCCATGCATGCCTAATTCAACATGGGATGCTGTCTCTGAAGCCCATAAACACATCCATGCATCGCCAACTGTCCCTCCTTGTCCGGCCTTCACGCTGTGTGGGGAGGTTCTGAGGGTGCTGCCTGGGGAAGCGAGCATAGAAGCCAGACTTCTGTGTTTACAAGTGACAGAAGAGCGGTAACAGTGAATATGGCCAACCCGGGGCCTATATAAAAGGTAGGGGCCTGGAGCTGCAGCTCCAATAGCCCCTACATTAATCTGGCCCTGAGGAGGAGGACGAGGTAGCCAACACTGCTTCTTTTCAAAAATTTTAAATGAGGGTACACCCCAAAAGAGTGAGAAAGAGCAAAAATGGAACAATGGGTGGGTAAGGTCGGTATCCATTGCTATTCTGCATAAGGTACGGAAAAGTCCCGTGGGATCCATGCCTGGTTCATTTTAATGAACGTGAGCTTGTCCACATTGTCTCTGGACAGGCGGCTGCGCTTGTCTGTTATAACGCCCCCAGCCGTGCTAAATACCCGTTCAGATAATACACTGGCTGCAGGGCACGCCAGCACCTCCAAGGCGTAAAGGGCAAGCTCAAGCCATGTGCCCAATTTGGAGACCCAGAAGTTGAAGGGGGCAGACCCGTCATTCACTACATGTAGGCGTGTGCACACATACTGCTCCACCATGTTGGTAAAATGCTGCCTCCTGCTAAGACGTTCCATCTGAGCTGCTGGTGCTGCTGTTTGTTGTGGCGTGCTGACAAAGCTTTTCCACATTTCGGCCATGCTAACCCTGCCTTCTGAGGTGCTGGCGGTGCCCTGGTTGCGTTGGCGACCTCCTCCTCCTCCTCCTCTGCCTTGTGCTTCCACTGTGGCCCCGCTGTCAGATGGGAATGCCAGCAGCATGGCGTCTACCAGCGTGCGCTTGTACTCGCGCATCTTGCGATCGCGATCCAGTGAGTGAATTAAGGACGGTACGTTGTCCTTGTAACGGGGATCCAGCAGCGTGGCCACCCAGTAATCAGCACAAGTTAGAATGTGGGCAACTCGGCGGTCGTTGTGGAGACACTGCAGCATGTAATCGCTCATGTGTGCCAGGCTGCCCAGAGGCAACGAAAGGCTGTCCTCTGTGGGAGGTGTATCGTCCGTGTCCTCTGTATCCCCCCAGCCACGCACCAGTGATGGCCATGAGCTGGCCTGGGTGCCACCCTGCTGTGAACATGGTTCCATCTCCTCCTCCAGCTCCTCCTCCTCCTCATCCTCCTCATCCTCCAGAACTGTGCCCCTGCTGGACAATTGCGTCCCTGGCGTTTGCGTGTGCAGGAACCCACCCTCGGAGCCCCTTGCGAATGACTGCCCTGAAAGCCTTGGAAATGTTACCTCTTCATCCTCCTCCTCCTCCTCATCCTGTGCCACATCCTCTTCCATCATCGCCCGAATTGTTTTTTCAAGGAGGCATAGAAGTGGGATAGTTAAGCTGAGAACGGCGTCATTGCCACTGGCCATGTTGGTGGAGTACTCAAAACAGCGCAACAAGGCACACAGGTCTCGCATGGAGGCCCAGTTAAATTAAATAGCGGAATAGAAAATATGATCCAAAAAAAGTGTATGTATATCACACGTACACAACCACACTGGGCCCCAATTACTATTGTTTGTACCCCTAAAAGGCTAGATGAGGAGTAGGGGGAGTATGGAACAGGCAGCACCCTCAAACCTTCAGAAGTATGAGATGAACCCCAACAACTTGGAAAGGTGGATCTCTCTCACACGTACCGACACAGACTATCCCGCAATTCAATTGATCCTCAAAGGTTTTTATTGAATAGCGGAATAGGAAATATGATCAAAAAAAGTGTATGTATCTCGCACGTACACAACCACACTAGGCCCCAATTACTATTGTTTGTACCCCTAAAAGGCTAGATGAGGAGTAGGGGGGGTATGGAACAGGCAGCACCCTCAAACCTTCAGAAGTATGAGATGAACCCCAACAACTTGGAAAGGTGGATCTCTCTCACACGTACCGACACAGACTATCCCCCAATTTAACTGATCCCCAAAGGTTTTTGATTAAATAGCGGAATAGAAAATATGATCCCAAAAAAGTGTATGTATATCACACGTACACAACCACACTGGGCCCCAATTACTATTGTTTGTACCCCTAAAAGGCTAGATGAGGAGTAGGGGGAGTATGGAACAGGCAGCACCCTCAAACCTTCAGAAGTATGAGATGAACCCCAACAACTTGGAAAGGTGGATCTCTCTCACACGTACCGACACAGACTATCCCGCAATTCAATTGATCCTCAAAGGTTTTTATTGAATAGCGGAATAGGAAATATGATCAAAAAAAAGTGTATGTATATCACACGTACACAACCACACTAGGCCCCAATTACTATTGTTTGTACCCCTAAAAGGCTAGATGAGGAGTAGGGGGGGTATGGAACAGGCAGCACCCTCAAACCTTCAGAAGTATGAGATGAACCCCAACAACTTGGAAAGGTGGATCTCTCTCACACGTACCAACACAGACTATCCCCCAATTTAACTGATCCCCAAAGGTTTTTGATTAAATAGCGGAATAGAAAATATGATCCAAAAAAAGTGTATGTATATCACACGTACACAACCACACTAGGCCCCAATTACTATTGTTTGTACCCCTAAAAGGCTAGATGAGGAGTAGGGGGGGTATGGAACAGGCAGCACCCTCAAACCTTCAGAAGTATGAGATGAACCCCAACAACTTGGAAAGGTGGATCTCTCTCACACGTACCAACACAGACTATCCCCCAATTTAACTGATCCCCAAAGGTTTTTGATTAAATAGCGGAATAGAAAATATGATCCCAAAAAAGTGTATGTATATCACACGTACACAACCACACTAGGCCCCAATTACTATTGTTTGTACCCCTAAAAGGCTAGGAGTAGGGGGAGTATGGAACAGGCAGCACCCTCAAACCTTCAGAAGTATGAGATGAACCCCAACAACTTGGAAAGGTGGATCTCTCTCACACGTACCAACACAGACTATCCCCCAATTTAACTGATCCCCAAAGGTTTTTGATTAAATAGCGGAATAGAAAATATGATCCAAAAAAAGTGTATGTATATCACACGTACACAACCACACTAGGCCCCAATTACTATTGTTTGTACCCCTAAAAGGCTAGGAGTAGGGGGAGTATGGAACAGGCAGCACCCTCAAACCTTCAGAAGTATGAGATGAACCCCAACAACTTGGAAAGGTGGATCTCTCTCACACGTACCAACACAGACTATCCCCCAATTTAACTGATCCCCAAAGGTTTTTGATTAAATAGCGGAATAGAAAATATGATCCCAAAAAAGTGTATGTATATCACACGTACACAACCACACTAGGCCCCAATTACTATTGTTTGTACCCCTAAAAGGCTAGGAGTAGGGGGAGTATGGAACAGGCAGCACCCTCAAACCTTCAGAAGTATGAGATGAACCCCAACAACTTGGAAAGGTGGATCTCTCTCACACGTACCAACACAGACTATCCCCCAATTTAACTGATCCCCAAAGGTTTTTGATTAAA
Source organism: Pelophylax lessonae (assembly GCF_965119305.1). NCBI lineage: Eukaryota > Metazoa > Chordata > Amphibia > Anura > Ranidae > Pelophylax > Pelophylax lessonae. Next base: position 432,912,073 of record NC_138771.1, read on the forward strand.
TAGCGGAATAGAAAATATGATCCCAAAAAAGTGTATGTATATCACACGTACACAACCACACTAGGCCCCAATTACTATTGTTTGTACCCCTAAAAGGCTAGGAGTAGGGGGAGTATGGAACAGGCAGCACCCTCAAACCTTCAGAAGTATGAGATGAACCCCAACAACTTGGAAAGGTGGATCTCTCTCACACGTACCAACACAGACTATCCCCCAATTTAACTGATCCCCAAAGGTTTTTGATTAAATAGCGGAATAGAAAATATGATCCCAAAAAAGTGTATGTATATCACACGTACACAACCACACTAGGCCCCAATTACTATTGTTTGTACCCCTAAAAGGCTAGGAGTAGGGGGAGTATGGAACAGGCAGCACCCTCAAACCTTCAGAAGTATGAGATGAACCCCAACAACTTGGAAAGGTGGATCTCTCTCACACGTACCAACACAGACTATCCCCCAATTTAGCTGATCCCCAAAGGTTTTTGATTAAATAGCGGAATAGAAAATATGATCCCAAAAAAGTGTATGTATATCACACGTACACAACCACACTAGGCCCCAATTACTATTGTTTGTACCCCTAAAAGGCTAGGAGTAGGGGGGAGTATGGAACAGGCAGCACCCTCAAACCTTCAGAAGTATGAGATGAACCCCAACAACTTGGAAAGGTGGATCTCTCTCACACGTACCAACACAGACTATCCCCCAATTTAACTGATCCCCAAAGGTTTTTGATTAAATAGCGGAATAGAAAATATGATCCCAAAAAAGTGTATGTATATCACACGTACACAACCACACTAGGCCCCAATTACTATTGTTTGTACCCCTAAAAGGCTAGGAGTAGGGGGAGTATGGAACAGGCAGCACCCTCAAACCTTCAGAAGTATGAGATGAACCCCAACAACTTGGAAAGGTGGATCTCTCTCACACGTACCAACACAGACTATCCCCCAATTTAACTGATCCCCAAAGGTTTTTGATTAAATAGCGGAATAGAAAATATGATCCCAAAAAAGTGTATGTATATCACACGTACACAACCACACTAGGCCCCAATTACTATTGTTTGTACCCCTAAAAGGCTAGGAGTAGGGGGAGTATGGAACAGGCAGCACCCTCAAACCTTCAGAAGTATGAGATGAACCCCAACAACTTGGAAAGGTGGATCTCTCTCACACGTACCAACACAGACTATCCCCCAATTTAACTGATCCCCAAAGGTTTTTGATTAAATAGCGGAATAGAAAATATGATCCCAAAAAAGTGTATGTATATCACACGTACACAACCACACTAGGCCCCAATTACTATTGTTTGTACCCCTAAAAGGCTAGATGAGGAGTAGGGGGAGTATGGAACAGGCAGCACCCTCAAACCTTCAGAAGTATGAGATTGTGTTCACTGTACCCCACAAAGATTGAGTTCACTGCACCCCACAATGATTGTGTTCACTGCACCCCACAAAGATTGTGTTCACTGCACCTCACAAAGATTGTGTTCACTGTACCCCCCAAAGATTGTGTTCACTGCACCCCACAAAGATTCTGTTCACTGTACCCCACAAAGATTGTGTTCACTGCACCCCAAAAAGATTGTGTTCACTGCACCCCAAAAAGGATGTTGTTCACTGCACCCCAAAAAGGATGTTGTTCACTCCACCCCAAAAAGATTGTGTTCACTGCACCCCACAAAGATTGTGTTCACTGCACCCCAAAAAGATTGTGTTCACTGCACCCCAAAAATGATTTTGTTCACTGCACCCCAAAAAGGATTTTGTTCACTGCACCCCAAAAAGGATGTTGTTCACTCCACCCCAAAAAGATTGTGTTCACTGCACCCCAAAAAGATTGTGTTCACTGCACCCCACAAAGGATTTTGTTCACTGCACCCCAAAAAGATTGTGTTCACTGCACCCCAAAAAGGATGTTGTTCACTGCACCCCAAAAAGGATTTTGTTCACTGCACCCCAAAAAGATTGTGTTCACTGCACCCCACAAAGGATTTTGTTCACTGCACCCCACAAAGATTGTGTTCACTGCACACCAAAAAGGATTGTGTTCACTGCACCCCAAAAAGATTTTGTTCACTGCACCCCAAAAAGATTGTGTTCACTGCAGCCCAAAAAGATTGTGTTCACTGCAGCCCAAAAAGATTGTGTTCACTGCAGCCCAAAAAGATTGTGTTCACTGCAGCCCAAAAAGATTGTGTTCACTGCAGCTCACACACAGAAAAATGGATGTGGATCACTGACACCTGCCTATCTCCAATCCCACACCACACAGCAATATCGATTGTAGTTTGTAGAACACAGTTTCCCTAAAATTCAGCAGACTCTGTCCCTAACAGGATTGAGAAGAGATCGTAGATCAGGATTGAGTGCAGATTCACCCCACCCCCCACACAGCAATATCGATTGTAGTTTGTAGAAGACACTGACCCTATAATTCAGCAGACTCTATCCCTAAAATGCCTACAACTCGCCCTGCCTAAACACTCCGACCTGTCCCTCAATTATATCCGGACACAAATGGTTTTTTCCTGCCTATCTTTCCCTAATCAGCAGCCAGCACGTTGATGTGTGCTCTGTCCCTGAATCTAAGCAGCATAATGACGCCGCTGCGGCTGCCTCGAACTTATAAAGACTTGGTCACATGCTTCAGACGGCCAATCACAGCTACTGAGACATTTGCAGGCATGGCTGGGATGGCTTAAGGCACACCAGTTAAACGATTGTTGATTGGCTGTTGAAAGCCCGCCATGAAAAGAGCGCCAAAGCATGCAAAACCCGGAAATAAAACGACCGAACACGGATTTTTACCCGAACATACAGTAAAGTGTCCGTGTCCGTGTTCGGGTACAAAAAATCCAATTATTCGGTACGAACACGAATAATACAGTCCGTGTTCGCTCAACACTAACCACCACCACCACCACCGTCTTTGTGCCATTAGGTAAGTGTTTGGAGGGCCTCGTGTGATTTGTACCCATATGCGTTTTCTTATGTGTTTTTTTTCCATTTCTTTGCAGCCTCTTCTGCTTTTTTTGCCACCACCACCACCGTCTTTGTGCCATTAGGTAAGTGTTTGGAGGGCCTCGTGTGATTTGTACCCATATGCGTTTTCTTATGTGTTTTTTTTCCATTTCTTTGCAGCCTCTTCTGCTTTTTTTTGCCAAAACCACCACCACCACCACCACCGTCTTTGTGCCATTAGGTAAGTGTTTGGAGGGCCTCGTGTGATTTGTACTCATATGCGTTTTCTTATGTGTTTTTTTTTCCATTTCTTTGCAGCCTCTTCTGCTCTTTGCCCACTACCACCACCACCACCACCAAGTCTGTTTGTGCCATTAGGTAAGTGTGTTCTGTAACTGTTCACTAATTATACTGTATATGAAGAGCAATCTGCAAATCATGTTTTTTTCTGTTTTATCTTTTGTCATTTCAGATTTAGGAGTTTGGGGCTCTTTGCTGCTGCTGGACAGCCAGATTCTCTGCCCACCTCGTGCTCCCATGGCCCCACCCACTGGAAGGCTGAGGAGAAGGGGCAGGGTGGCCAGGGGGGGCAGGGTGGCCAGGGTGGCCAGGGGGGGCAGGGTGGCCAGGGGGGGCAGGGTGGGCAGATCGTCTGGCTCTGGTGTGAGGGAGGCTCCAGCTGTATCCATGAGGGAGTCCACCATCCCCATCCCGGAGGAGGAAGCCGGGGGAGGTGGTAACACACCAAGTGGACAAGCTGGCTCTTCTGACAGTAGTCCTGGAGAGGGCCTGTCCACCAGAGTCAGCTTGTCCACATTACCCCGGCTTCCCCGTTTCACCCACAATCAGTGCTGTGCCCTGGTCCACGCCTATATGGCCAGATATCAGGCGATACATGGGACCAGGGCCGCGTCTTACTCAGTAACAGAGAAGAACAGATTGTGGGATGAAATCCGGGATGCTGTAAATGCACTGGGTGAAGCACCTCGCCACCGTGACAGTGTGCGGAAGAAGGTCAACGACATCTGTGGGTCGGCTGGATGAATGTGCACGAAGTTCTCTCTGGGATTATCAATTACCTTTCTTGAAGATCATAGGACCCGATACCATCTTTCCCAGAGAGGACTTAGATTCGGATGCTTTGCACCGAGGTAGGATATTATCTTGGATGTCAATTGTGTGAGTTGTTTTGAAAAGATTAACTACTATCCTATGTGTGACATGAATAGAATTTGATACTTGCCCTTCCAATTGTCCTTTTTTTGGTTTCCCCAACCTGCAATTTGTTCATCTGTAGCACGGATCTCAGCCCCTCCACAGCCCATGCAGCTTGGCGAACCAGACGGACTCACAGGTGTTGACATCAGTGCTGACCCTCCTCCTGGTAGGTCCAATATCATACTGTGCCAAACAATGTAGATGTTTTTTTTTTTTGCCAAGATAGCTCATATTGCTATGTCCTTTACAGAAAATCCGCAGCAGGGAACACACCCAGTGCAGCAAGGCCTGGAGGAAGGTGTTGGTATGTCTAGCCAAATAATGTTTTTTGCAATCTTATTAACCCCATTAACACACATGTTTTTTCTTATGAAAGAGTGTTGCCTTTTAGATGTTTACCCTGCAAAACACAGTTGACAGCATTAATGGGTGCCGTCATTAGTAGGCAGACAAAGCCTTCTTAACCTTTGGGAGGGTTTAGCAAGTGTCCTATGAGCCCAGGAAAGCACTTTTGAATGTTTGGCCTCAATGCTTCATTCCTGAAGCTAGGAGGGCAATCTGGCCATAATCATTACTGCCTACGGTTATGTACTAAACATGTTTTTTTTTTTTTTTTTTAAAAGAACATCAGGCCCCTCTTGACGTAGCAGCTGGAGTTGGATCAGGAGCTGGCGACGATTCTGCATCTAGTGCTGTGGTATGTGATATAAGGGAACAAGGTGCACATGTAACATTTCAATGGTAGTAATGATTTTGGGCTAGATGTGGCTTACATTGTGTGTGTTAAATTAGTGCTATGACATTCTGACGATGCACCAGCACAACAAGAGTTCTATCTTGAACATCAGGGAATTATGTTATAATTTGGCGTGGCACTAATGTTCCAAAAACATCCAGGATCTTTAAAGTCCGGCCAGTCTTTGATTTTCCAGGTCCAAATTCATGGGTATCGTTTGGTTGGGTTGTCCTCTAGCCGATTGATGGCAAGATTTTAGACAACATACGTAGATGTATAAAGTCATTGGTGTAGTAACCGATTTACCAAAAGCATAAACAACCTACCACACCAGGGTTAATTGGGAACACCTTCATGTTGAATCTTTTTTGCCTTTGTCATATTAGTCATACCAATATAATATGTACCCATTATCAGAAGTGTTGCTAGCTTGGATAATCTTACAATGAACAAGTACTTATTAGAAGCGCATCAAACTTTTCAATGTTCTGCTTGGGGTGTTAATTTGTCAAACTAATCTGAAATATTTAGTCATGATGTTTGATAATGATTTGGTCTATTTCTTCTGCTTTCAGGTAGCCTTAGATGCAGAGGGATTGTCACCTACCCAAACTCGTCCATCTATGCTGGATGTAGCCGAGAGGCTGCTTGATGAGTATCGGATCCAAAATGAGTTAAGGAGGCGTACTCAGCAATCTACTGAGGTAGTACATCTGCTCGGGCTCATACAGGAATCTGTAGCAACAATGGTACAGGTTCAACAGGATATGCGTAACAGCTTGGTAAGTTTAGCAGACCAGCATCAACGGGATCGGCAAAGTGTTGACACTCAGGTGCTGGCCACACGCCAATGCCTGTTTGGATCTGAAGATGCCCCATTGGCAGAGCCCTCCCAAACATCTCACTCACCTGCCACTGCAGGTTGTGGTAGTGGGAGGGTAATGCCAGTGTTGGCCACTTGTCAGGCAGCTGGGGATGGGACAATTCCTCCTGTAGCCACTCCTAGCACTTCACACTCCGTTCGGACTCCCACACCCCTCAATGAGCAATCCTCCTGCACAACCTCAATGCGCACTGGTTCCACAATACCCCTTCCACCTGACTACATTCCCTACACACCTTTATCACTTCACTCCTCCCCAGGCCGTCCTCCTTTTTTCTCACCAATGCGACATGTCGTTTCCCCCCGCACCGTGGACCACAACAACCAATCAACCACCACTCCCCACACATCTTCACAACCCTTGCACCACCAGCAGCATCAAATAGCCTAGGGGCAGCAACTATCCCATCTCATGGTAATGGCACACGTTCCCCAAATTCTTAGGCTGAGCACAGAGCAGATTAGACTATTGGCACAAGATCTTCAGTCTGGGACATTTCCAAGGTTCAACACCCTGCATCATCAGCAGCCTCAGACACAAGATCTGATCCTAATGGGCCACTTGACCAGAACTCTACGGCTAACCCCAGACCAGATGGGACTATTGGCCCACCATTTGATGGCAGGAACCTTAACAGTGCTCACCACACTGCTTCAGTCACCACCACCACCACCACCACCAACTTAATTTTTTTTTTTTGTTTTATTTGGGTTAGTTTTGTTAATGATTGTTACATTGGCCAATTTGTGGGGCCATTTTTTTGTTTAATTTGAGGGTGGCACAATATGATTTATTATAGTGTTTTTTTTGTGGATGAAATTAAATTTTATGCAAAATGATTAGTTTGTGTTTGATCTTTGGTTTTTTAGGAGTGTTGGTGGCCAAGTAATGGCCCTGGTTAATGTAGGCATTTATACACACGTGCTTCTCTATCTCTAAACATATGATTTCATGTAAATTTTGAAAACTCAATGTTCACATAATGCCCCAAGAAAAGGTCTCCCTTCAAATGTAGCTTCAAAACAAGTCTCAAGGCTAACATAAACCAAAGCCAACATACTAACAATTACAGACCACACCACTCGACTAAACAAATACAACACAAAAGACATTCGATGTGTACACCAAAAAGAAAACTTTGGTAATAAAATAAACGTTTTAATAACACATGTGGGTGTCTACCAACTGTAGCGTACAAAAAATATATTAAAATATATAATAGAATGAACTAAATTGCCAATGTAACATTTGTGTTGCAACGAGCAACATACTTTTATTTTATTTATATAAACATTTTTTTTGGTTTTACAATTTTTTTTTAGTTTTTCACAAAAACAAGGCTTTTTTGTAAACATTTTTGGTTTTTTTTGTTGCCAAAAACAACAAGGCTTTTTTGTAAACATTTTTGGTTTTTTTTGTTGCCAAAAACAACAAGGCTTTTTTGTAAACATTTTTGGTTTTTTTTGTTGCCAAAAACATCCAGGATCTTTAAAGTCCGGCCAGTCTTTGATTTTCCAGGTCCAAATTCATGGGTATCGTTTGGTTGGGTTGTCCTGTAGCCGATTGATGGCAAGATTTTAGACAACATACGTAGATGTATAAAGTCATTGGTGTAGTAACCGATTTACCAAAAGCATAAACAACCTACCACACCAGGGTTAATTGGGAACACCTTCATGTTGAATCTTTTTTGCCTTTGTCATATTAGTCATACCAATATAATATGTACCCATTATCAGAAGTGTTGCTAGCTTGGATAATCTTACAATGAACAAGTACTTATTAGAAGCACATCAAACTTTTCAATGTTCTGCTTGGGGTGTTAATTTGTCAAACTAATCTGAAATATTTAGTCATGATGTTTGATAATGATTTGGTCTATTTCTTCTGCTTTCAGGTAGCCTTAGATGCAGAGGGATTGTCACCTACCCAAACTCGTCCATCTAAGCTGGATGTAGCCGAGAGGCTGCTTGATGAGTATCGGATCCAAAATGAGTTAAGGAGGCGTACTCAGCAATCTACTGAGGTAGTACATCTGCTCGGGCTCATACAGGAATCTGTAGCAACAATGGTACAGGTTCAACAGGATATGCGTAACAGCTTGGTAAGTTTAGCAGACCAGCATCAACGGGATCGGCAAAGTGTTGACACTCAGGTGCTGGCCACACGCCAATGCCTGTTTGGATCTGAAGATGCCCCATTGGCAGAGCCCTCCCAAACATCTCACTCACCTGCCACTGCAGGTTGTGGTAGTGGGAGGGTAATGCCAGTGTTGGCCACTTGTCAGGCAGCTGGGGATGGGACAATTCCTCCTGTAGCCACTCCTAGCACTTCACACTCCGTTCGGACTCCCACACCCCTCAATGAGCAATCCTCCTGCACAACCTCAATGCGCACTGGTTCCACAATACCCCTTCCACCTGACTACATTCCCTACACACCTTTATCACTTCACTCCTCCCCAGGCCGTCCTCCTTTTTTCTCACCAATGCGACATGTCGTTTCCCCCCGCACCGTGGACCACAACAACCAATCAACCACCACTCCCCACACATCTTCACAACCCTTGCACCACCAGCAGCATCAAATAGCCTAGGGGCAGCAACTATCCCATCTCATGGTAATGGCACACGTTCCCCAAATTTTTAGGCTGAGCACAGAGCAGATTAGACTATTGGCACAAGATCTTCAGTCTGGGACATTTCCAGGGTTCAACACCCTGCATCATCAGCAGCCTCAGACACAAGATCTGATCCTAATGGGCCACTTGACCAGAACTCTACGGCTAACCCCAGACCAGATGGGACTATTGGCCCACCATTTGATGGCAGGAACCTTAACAGTGCTCACCACACTGCTTCAGTCACCACCACCACCACCACCACCAACTTAATTTTTTTTTTTGTTTTATTTGGGTTAGTTTTGTTAATGATTGTTACATTGGCCAATTTGTGGGGCCATTTTTTTGTTTAATTTGAGGGTGGCACAATATGATTTATTATAGTGTTTTTTTTGTGGATGAAATTAAATTTTATGCAAAATGATTAGTTTGTGTTTGATCTTTGGTTTTTTAGGAGTGTTGGTGGCCAAGTAATGGCCCTGGTTAATGTAGGCATTTATACACACGTGCTTCTCTATCTCCAAACATATGATTTCATGTAAATTTTGAAAACTCAATGTTCACATAATGCCCCAAGAAAAGGTCTCCCTTCAAATGTAGCTTCAAAACAAGTCTCAAGGCTAACATAAACCAAAGCCAACATACTAACAATTACAGACCACACCACTCGACTAAACAAATACAACACAAAAGACATTACACCAAAAAGAAAACTTTGGTAATAAAATAAACGTTTTAATAACACATGTGGGTGTCTACCAACTGTAGCGTACAAAAAATATGTTAAAATATATAATAGAATGAACTAAATTGCCAATGTAACATTTGTGTTGCAATGAGCAACATACTTTTATTTTATTTATATAAACATTTTTTTTGGTTTTACAATTTTTTTTTAGTTTTTCACAAAAACAAGGCTTTTTTGTAAACATTTTTGTTTTTTTTTGTTGCCAAAAACAACAAGGCTTTTTTGTAAACATTTTTGGGTTTTTTTGTTGCCAAAAACAACAAGGCTTTTTTGTAAACATTTTTGGTTTTTTTTTGTTGCCAAAAACAACAAGGCTTTTTTGTAAACATTTTTGGTTTTTTTTGTTGCCAAAAACAACAAGGCTTTTTTGTAAACATTTTTGGTTTTTTTTGTTGCCAAAAACAACAAGGCTTTTTTGTAAACATTTTTGTTTTTTTTTTTGTTGCCAAAAACAACAAGGCTTTTTTGTAAACATTTTTGGTTTTTTTTGTTGCCAAAAACAACAAGGCTTTTTTGTAAACATTTTTGGGTTTTTTTGTTGCCAAAAACAAGGCTTTTTTGTAAACATTTTTGGTTTTTTTTTGTTGCCAAAAACAACAAGGCTTTTTTGTAAACATTTTTGGTTTTTTTTGTTGCCAAAAACAACAAGGCTTTTTTGTAAACATTTTTGGTTTTTTTTGTTGCCAAAAACAACAAGGCTTTTTTGTAAACATTTTTGGTTTTTTTTGTTGCCAAAAACAACAAGGCTTTTTTGTAAACATTTTTGGGTTTTTTTGTTGCCAAAAACAACAAGGCTTTTTTGTAAACATTTTTGGTTTTTTTTTGTTGCCAAAAACAACAAGGCTTTTTTGTAAACATTTTTGGTTTTTTTTGTTGCCAAAAACAACAAGGCTTTTTTGTAAACATTTTTGGTTTTTTTTGTTGCCAAAAACAACAAGGCTTTTTTGTAAACATTTTTTGTTTTTTTTGTTGCCAAAAACAACAAGGCTTTTTTTTGTTTTTTCTAATTTTTTTGGTCCCAAAAACAAGGCTTTTTTTTGTTTTTTCTAATTTTTTTGGTCCCAAAAAAGTTTTTTTTTTGTTTTTTCTAATTTTTTTGGTCCCAAAATCAAGGGTTTTTTTTTGTTTTTTCTAATTTTTTTGGTCCCAAAAAAGGTTTTTTTTTGTTTTTTATAATTTTTTTGGTCCCAAAAACAAGGGTTTTTTTTGTTTTTTATAATTTTTTTGGTCCCAAAAACAAGGGTTTTTAATATTTTGCTTTTTTTGGTAGATTTTTTTTATAATGGAGAAATGTGACATTTCTGTGTAAAATTAACGAAACAAATTAAAAAATAAAAACTAAGATCTTTTTAACGGTGACACATTCCTCACGAATGGCTCCTCAGGGTCTGGATCCGCCCCATAAATGTCTTCCAATACTAAAATGCGGTCTATGCACCACGTCACATAATCCAAAAGGACCTCATAGGTGAGGTGGGTGTGCCCTGGGTAGAAAAAGACATGACAATTAGTTTTATGCAAAATGATCCAAACAACGATTGTAATTAATGTGCCTCAACAAATATGCTTAGGAGTCTATTGGTTGGCTTTTATCAACACTCTGAAGCAAATATGCTAAATTGCTGGTGTAAACCTTAAACTCAAACTTTCACAGCAAATTGTTCAAAAGGTTACATAAGATGGCTTGGAATGTTAGTAGCAGTTCCACCAAAGCTAAGTAAAAGGCTTTTCTTCATGTCAACACAAGCAATCATTTAGAAGAATGTAAGGTGTTTTGGGTTCAATTGGTCAACACGATACATGTGCACACATTTATCTCTATCACCATTGGAGTTTGTGTAGCGTTCTCTCTCCCTCTTACTGTCTATAGATTGAACCTGACACATAGTAGAGACTTACCCTTTGGAATTCGGAGGGCCAGTTGTGGCCGGAGTAGATGTGTCTGCTCCCCTTTTTGTTTTTCCGCCATCCCAGCTGTGTTAAGAGAAAAGAAAAAATGTATCTAAAAATCGAATCACGCTAACTGTAGGTTACGCAGTCATGAAAACGCTCTAACACCCACTCATTACCCCTCCACATTTCCCTGAAAGTTTTATTTAGACTTTGATATGGTGGTGATGCAGATTTGTACAGTGCAAGCGTCATTCTTCTGGGTGAAGCTTGTAGCGTTAAGGATACGTACTCCCTGCTTTTGTGCTGATTGTGTTTTTCGGATGTTTTTTGTGCCTCAGCCCTGCCTGTTCTAAGTGTTGGAAACATATCATTTTGCGGAAAGGGCTGCGGAAAACTAATCAGGTTAGACTTACACTCTCTAGGTTTTTGGGGACGAGAGAAATCACAATCCTCCTTTTTACATGGCCCCTGTACACACCTCTAGGCACCTCCCTCCTGTTGGTTGACCCCACAGCAGGCAGCTTGCTATGGAGGCACATGAGATGAAGCCAAGCACCCTGTGCCTGTTCAGGCACTAGGCTGTGAGCCAGCCTTGCCCCCTCCCTTCCGATGGTCTCAATGATTAGGAGTGACAGCATCAGGAGGCAATATTGGCATGCTGTCACCTCAGTTAAGGAGGAGGGGGAGTCTGTTCCAGACAAGTATTTGTGCAAAATTTTGGACAGTAAGAAAATGGTCCCAGTAAGTCTTAGGGGGAATATGCACACCTATCACTTGGAATACTAATGCATAGAATGCATTCACATAAAGAACCTGCTGCCTTTAGAACAACTTGAAGCCTGAGCGGGGACATACACAGTTAGCATTTCTCCACTTACTAAGTAGACACATTACTGCAAAAGCACACAACTTACCATCATCAGGTTTTTTTTGGGCCCCCGAAGTGGATGGCGTTGCTGGCTCAGGAGAAACTGCACAAAAAGAACACAAATTGTGAACTGGAATGTGGTACATTACCGAGGAAGAGTATTTATGAAAGATTGATAAACACACATTTTCAGTGTTGACTAAATCAGGACATGATTAAATTACAATGTCCCCAAAAAATTTACAAGTACAAAGCACACCATTTCCAATGTAGAGAAACTAACACCAATTTAGAATAGGGTGGCTTGAGATAACTTACAAAAGATAACATGTCCTGTAATGCTCCCCAAAACCACCTTTCAAACATGAAGGTTAAGCAAGAGTGTTTCATGACCAACCTTCCTGTCACATATAGCAAAACTACACTTGCTTTGACTCCAACTTAGATTATCCTAGATACACATCATCCTAGCACACACAATTCATGTGAGAATCTAATTTTAGGTACTTACAGACTAGTTCAGGGGAGCCTGGAGTGGGGGAGGATGGGGGAGACCCTTCATGGGGGGATGGTGTCCCTTCATGGGGGGATGGCGTCGTATCTCCTAGAAACACAAAGACACAAATACAATCCTTGAACCAAAGCTATTTGATAAAGGCACACAGAAAGTAGTTGGGAAACATTGAAGGTAGTAGTTACATTGGACTGGGTAAGCAGCGGCCCCTCTTCCCCAGTCCTCCACAACAAACATCCTCAATGTCAGCTGCTACATAACCCCAATGGCAAAATATATATATTACAGCCCTTATATTTCCCAGGACACATTGAACACACAAACACATGTAGAATACTTACTTCCCATTTGAGGAGAGCCCAGGTCCTCCTCATTGCAGGAGAAATTGGCCTCTTCGTCCTCCTGGCCCGGATCCAGGTGACTTGGCCCTGCCTGAGGCTCTTCTGTTGCTGAAGCGACATCAACCACAAAAGAAAACAAAACAAACAATCATTCCTCCAAGTTAGACCTAATACACAACACACCAGCACATCCACATTACTTAAAGTGGGCCTGAGAAGGCTGAGCCTCCACATCCTCATCACTGGTTTCTAAAATAAAAGAAAAACATTATATATTATTTATGGACACAAATAGGCAGTAACATCTCATCATGCTAGCACCATACTCAATGCCCCTACAATTCAGAACATAGAAGTGCACTTACACCAATGAGATGCATTGACCATGTTTTAAAACAGGAGGGCACCATGCAAATTAAGCGGTCGCCTAAGGCCTAGCACCTACAGGGGCCTTGCGGCCAGTGGCGGAGCACCAACATTTCGAAGGGCGCAGTCAGGGAAATCTCCCAAGTAAATGATTGCTTTCAATCCTCGGATCTAAAATTTGCAGCAGTGTGCTGCAGTCCCTTCACTGCGTCTGCCAGGTGTCTGTTGTCCGCTGACACTTACTCCTCCTTCTCTGACTGGGGATTGGCCGTCTGATCATGTTATCCTAAGATGTTGAGGAATCGGTAGGTGTGTACCTGCACCAGTAGGAAGTGACTGGCCGGTCAACTCACTCTGCTATCATCAGTTGTTGCTCTGGGAGGAGAGCTCCGCCCTGGACCCGGAACATACAGGTAACCAGGCCCAGACTTGATATTTTGCAGGCTGGTCATAGATTTGTGGTGTCCACTATGCAAAGGGGTTGAGTAGCCCCAGGGAAGTTGGAAGAGTCAGAAAATGGTTGGTGGAGGAGGAGGAGAAGAAGGCCCTGGGTGGCTGGGGGACAAGGAGAGGGCCCCTGGGTGTTTTCTAGAGGAGGAAAGATCCACAATGACGCCAGAGTCAATTGCCAGGGAAGAGAGTGGAGCTGAGCAAGTCCTGCCTATCTGACCTGAAAGCCAAACATGGTGTAGATGGAGCCCTTTGCCCTACACAATGACAGCACCGGAGGTGGAAGGTGAGTGGTAGCGGGTCTTTGACATTATAGAGCATATGGACTCTGTCCATTATTGTTAGTTTTGTTTGGAGTTGTCCTTTAGATGTTTAACTGTGTTGTTTTTGACCCGAGCTGTGAGGGACTGAGGTATGACAGCCCACTATGCTGAGCCTTATAGTGCCCTAGAATGTTGAGGACTGAGGAATCCTTAGTCCCTAACAGAGGGCACTACAAGTCTTAGCATAGCAGGCAGTAGTTCCTCATTCCCCTACAGAGAGCATTACAAGTCCAAGCAGGTAGCCTTCTGCAGTGGGACTTGTTGTGCCCTTGACTGTGGTGGACTGAGGAAGGGAAGTGTAAGAGGGTCTCTGTAAGCTCAGATGTATGGGGGAGCTTTGGGGACCACAGAGTTCCCTTTTACACCAGAGTCCCCAGCTTCCCCCCTCAAATAATGGTTCCCAGAACTCTCCTTACATCAGAGTCTTCACACTTCCCTCTTACAGTGTAGTAAGTCTGGAGACTCCGATGTAAAGGGGGCTCTGTAAAATGTGATTAGAGATTTGAAATTTCTACCATTTTTATTTTCTACTTACGATCCACAATTTCCAGCTGCTGAAATGGCTCGCTGTCTCGTAAGGCATACTTGAGTGTGGCAGTCCTCCTCCTCCCCTTCTTCACCAAAAGCACAAGAGGGTGCCGGCCGTCCGCTTTGGCTAGAAGCAGAAGAAAAAAAAGAAACATAAAAAATACGAATGTACATAGTAGTATTAAAGGTTGTGAAGAGACACTTGATGGAGGTAGGAAAGGTAGGAGCGAGAGGGAGGGGGGGGGGTGTTGGTATTAGTGTTGTTGCATAGCTAAACACATGTCCACCTACCCAAAAAATTGTAACCTATCTGGTCACATGTAATGTATATTTTTACTTACCGGAGATTTGCTCCACAGCCTTTAGCAGGAGCCTGGGTGAGCGCCTTTTGGCATCACTCCAGGCCCGCTGCAGATCCACCATCTCAGCCTGGAACTGGAATCTACGCTGCAGCCTCATCCGGACACGACACATCATCTTGTGCTTTTGGTGAAGATGCATGTTCACCTTATCATACCCCCAGAGGAGGAGGAGCTGTGGAAAGAGCAGTGTATGTTTGAGTCCAAGTATGTCCAAAATAGTACAGTCTTCAAATAACATGCTAGGTCGTCTTTGAGATATTGTAGAACAAAGAATTCCATTTCTGGTGATACATATACATCGATGTCCAAATCTACCTCCATGACATAGGTTGCCCCACACTGGTGATTTCCTCTACATGATATAGCCATTTTCTCAATTGACCTTTCATGACACACCCAGGGCCGCCATCAGGGGGGGACAGGCAGTCACTGTATTTACAACCTTATTGCTGTCCATTTAGCAGGGTGAAAGTAACTTTACACACATGTAGCATAGGTATCAACTTTTGTCACCATGTTAAAAGGACAGCAGTATGGGTAGCATTACAGTGACTGTTATTAGTCCAGGCTCACTCAACTAGCCAATGCTTGGAAAAGCAAGCCATGCAGATTGCTTTTCAGGTCCCTTTTAACATGAGCTGTCTGATTGGGTGTGGCTGTTAATTTTTGACGCAGACCTGATAAGCCCCTCCATTCTCCTTTATGGAGTGTTATATGTAAATGGGATTGCTTCATTTGAGATGCAGATTTAAACTATGTATGGCCAGGCTGAAGGTACCCAAGTTGATTGATCGATCACCTTGAGGACAACGTACAACCAGTCTGTCAGATTTTACACACACTTATCGCTAGCATCTCTTGTAGCCACTAGCAATAATCACTGTGTTTTCCTGGCAGGGGCAGCACCGGGAGAACACAATGGCTCCGCAGGAGTGTTTCCCCAGTCTGTGTTGATGGTGGAATCAAGGCAAAATGTTTTTCCTGCAAGCCACGGGACAAACAAAGATAGTTTTTTAATTAATCCATGATTTTGCCAAAATGGGAAAAAAAAGATGTTTGCTTTGTATATTCTTAAGTTTGCTACATAACTAGAACATGTAACAGTGTTATATCATTGCAGGAGATTTCCCCTCACTTCCTGTCTTGGTGTCACCAGGACAGGAAGTGAGGGAATCTCCCGTGGGGATATAGCCAGCAATTCTTTCCTTTTATATATACTATGGACATTATAAGGCAACAATTGCAAGCTATTTCCCCACAGTGATATTCCCCTCACTTCCTGTCTTGGTGACACTAAGACAGGAAGTGAGGGGAAATCTCATGCAATGATATCACCCTATTAGAAATTGGAGTTCCGTCTAAAAAGTATACATAAAGTAAGCACTTGGTTTCCAAAGTGGCAAAATTATGGAGGAGTTAAAACCCCATAGTGTGATCGGGGAATCTGACGCTGTGCTCCTACACTCCTCAATGTGTCTGTTCATTATGCTGTGCTGAATTATCCTTGATTCGCAATTCCTGCAAGAGTTGCACATGGTATGTGGGAGATGCGAATTTAAGGTGGCATAATTATCCACACAATCACACATAATCCTTTTTAAAGGTCCCCAGCAGAATTTGATGGCATAGTGGTTCAGAGCAGTGCCATCAGATTCCAGTTAGATCTGTCAATTAACAAAGCAATGGGATCTGGGGGTGTATTTAACTTGCAATGGACACCCCCATTCATTATCATATGGCAGTGTGAGATGGGTGTGTTGGGAATGTGATCCATTAAGACAAGTGATTATACACTCATGTGTTTCTTTTAGAGGTGATTTGTTCAAGGCAATCCTTTGAAGACATGACCATTCCAGATTTTTGTGATCACTGATTCCATCTCAGGTGAACCAATTAGCTGCTGTGTGCAGATCCAGCTTATGATGGTAAGAGTGTCAGACAAGACAAACGGTGCAGAGCTTGCAGTGTGTATGGATGTATGTAAGGCAATAATTTTTGGCATTATGTATTTAGGGAATATAATGTTTCTAATCTTGCATATATGAAAAGGGTCAATACATTTGTCTTTATCTAGACAGATTCCAAAGCGTTAGAGCAATCTGTCACAGATAATTGTTTTTCATTTTGTGTAAAAGTTGAAACTAATCAAATCTATCTATATACAGGCATACCCCACTTTAAGTACACAATGGGACCAGGGCATGTATGTAAACTGAAAATGTACTTAAAGTGAAGCAATCCCTTTTTTCTTTTCTCAATGCATGAAAATACACCAGCTCCACTGTAAATTTTGGCCACATTGACATAGCCTTACTCCCAAACCATGTGGGAGCATGTTAAGGGGATTCAGGACTATGACATGATAGATTACTTAGGCAAGCTGGCCAGCCACAAAATGGATATGGTGTAGTCCTGGGTACCTGGGTATCCTCTCGTTGCTCCCTAAGTTTCTTATCCCTGTCACTTATGGTTTGTGAGCAGTGTCATGGCAAGCTGAACAAGCTGTGTCCTTACTCACGATTGTATATAAAGTGAGTGTACTTAAAGCAGGGTATTATCTATATCTATATAGAAAGTTCAGAGATGTGAACCTGTTCCCTATTATATACACTAATATATGGTATATAACATATTCTATAATGTATATATATTGTATATAATGTATATATTGTATATAATATATACATAGTATATATATATATATATATTGTCTCTAATATATATATTTTCTATAATATATATTTTGTGTGTGTGTGTGTATATACATATATATACATATATACATATATATACACATATATATACACATATACACATATATACATACATATATACATATATATACACATATATATCTACACATACATATATATACATATACATATACATACACATATACATATATACATATATATATATATATATATATATATATATATATATGTGTAGGGATCAGGTTCATATCTAGGAAGTTTCTATAACAGGAAGCTTCTAGATCACGTCTAATAGGCAGAAAGTGCATGCGCAGATCAGCAGACCAAAAGTTTATTGCACACCCGCTAGATAAGCGACCCACCCAGCCCCCCAGCCACCATCCCGCACATTCACACCCCCTCCTTACCTTACACACAAATGCCACTATTTCGGCAGTATAGAGCGCAGGAGCCATGATGCACACACTTGTGAGAGGGCCTGGACAATTTCCGGAAACGTGTGCACGCACCAAAAGTTTCGTTTCCGGGTTCATGTATAAATGTGAGAACGCGGGTTTGTATATTAGCGAATTCGCGAACAATAGTCAGCATACACAACCATTAAGCATATTTAACTTACAAAAAGAAATACAAATACATACATTTGTGGACACCAGAAAACTTTATTTAGACACATGAAGACATTTGAAAAAAAGATTGGAAACATGCTGTTTATTACACAAATACACAGCTCAAACATTTCACATGACATATTTTTGGCACAGTCTCCACAGTATCCCATTGAAGCCACTGATTTGTATTTTTCAAACAAAAACAACCTTTGTACAACATTTAGACCATATACATCGACAAAGAGCTCATAATCAACAGATGCATGTGCAGATTGACAGAACAATACACTATTATGTTAACAGCAATAAATACTTACAGAGAGTCAACACACAACACAGCCAAATCTCACCTCCATAAATAACAAAGGCCCACAAATGTTAACCATAAAGCATGTGACACACAAATATATTGGACCTCTTCGTAGGTCAAATCTTTCCTGATGTCTGAGTGAGCTATATATAATCAAAGCAAACACACACCCAGAATGGTAACGCCCAGTCAAAAAATTAACTGTGTGTGTCCTGTGTGTTTTGGAGCATGCTCAGTTGCCAAAACAAGGGAAATAGAAATGAGGAGGAGGAGAGAGACCTAAACAGCCCAAATCCATGTATGTATGTATGTATGTATGTAGGTGTGTATATATGTGAATTGATAAAATTCTCTCTTCAAGTTTGCTAGTCATTATTTAAAATGTTTAGATACAGGAATACATACATATATATACAATTACATGAGAGAGCGAGAGAGAGAGAAATATATATTTAGGGAAACAATTGAAACACACCTTTTGGGATTTGGGAAGTGAGATTGTGACGATTGACCAGATATGTAAGCCAACAATCTGACTCATCACTCATGAACATCCCTAAATTTGGCGTGGCAATTATATCAGGCGTTCTTATGGGCGTTTTTGCTGGCGTTTTCACAGGCGTTTTGACATGCATTTTTTGGGCAGGCATTGTTATATGAAATCACCTAAAAAAGCCCCAAAAACAGACCACAAACACGTACATGTGAACGTAGCCCATTTGGGGGCGTTTGAGGGGGATTTGTACAGCTCAAGGATCAACTCCCAAAACAGGCAAAAAATCCAATCCTATTCAGTTCAATGGCCCCTGTTCCCATGTGAGCATTTTGACGGCATGAGGAAAACACCTAATGCTCACTGAGAAATAGCACAATGATTAGGGAGTCTGCCTTCCTGCTGTAGGTTTGTAAGTTCGAATCCGGAAGGAGCCCTCTGTATGGGCAACACTTGGATATCTCCAATCCTCCAAATGTTGACATCATTAATTTTGTTCATGTTTGAAAAAGGCATGTGTATCAGCAAACTTTTAATCTAAAGACATGAACAAAATACAAAAGATGCCAGTCAATATGTAGCAATATTGTGAGCTAAAGCTCTATTTGTTTGTTGGGCATACTTTGCTAATTAGCCAAGTATGAGGGATATATATATATATACCTTCAGTTAAATGTGTAGTAAAATGGTAACACTTGGCCATACCCATATGGAAGAAAAGGTAGTATTTGCAATATATTTCGAAAAACATTCTTTTGAAACACATAAAATATTGTCAAAATTGTGACATTTCCTTGATATGTGTGAAATGCTAATAATCTTTCTTTGAAATATGTTTTACATCTATTTTTGTTCTATCTGACGACCCGTTCCCCAATGTAATATTTTGTGGGTTTTTTCCGATAATGTGGAGGTTCTATATAAACACTGTAGATTTGACTGTTATGATTTCTGAGTTAGCAGGAAAGGTGTATGGAATGTGATGGTGTTTACTAAGGGATCCCTTGTTGGAAGTGTGCATGTTTTTCCAATTCCGCCGGTTTTTGCCATTTTCTATGGGCGAGACAGCGGATTTCCAAGCGGTATTCAAAAAAAAATTGGCCCAAAATCGCGCTGGCGAAATTTTTTGAGCCTATTTGGCGTTGCGCATGCGCACATTCGCGCGTTCGCAGCTCGGGGCTGGAGGAGCTGTTTAACCTTTCTACACTTTCGCAGATATCTCTCTTTCTAAGTCAGTTTTTGACATTTTTTAAACGCAAGTCATCTCCAAATTGACTTCCACACCTTCCACAGTGATTTGGGATTTTTGGGGGTACAGGGGAAAATTTGGCTAAACTTTAGTCGAGCTTTTAGCTGGCGTGGTTTTAAGTCGCGCTCTGACCATATTGCATCTTAATGAATCTCACACTAGGCGCTATTTTCTGCCCGCCGTTCTTTGAATACCAATTTCAGACTTAAACAATCGCCGGTTCGCAAAATCCCGCCGAAACGCCAATTCGCCGTACTATGAATCAGGCCCATTGTGTGGACGCAATCATCTCACATACCCCTGAATGTTTTGATCCTTGAGATGTACGTCCAATAGTCTTTTAAACGTAGCCATACTCCCTGCAGTTACCACCATTTGTGGTAGGTAATTCCACAACCTTGTAGCCCTTACTGTAAAGAACCCCCTGCGTAGCCTAAGGTTAAATCTCTTCTCCTCTAATCGCATTGTATGACCTTGTGTCCTCATGCATTCGTTGCGACTGAACAGTTTTTTTTCTATGTTGAGATCACCGTTGAGGTACTTGTATATATCGCTATCATGTCCCCTCTCAGGCGTCTCCTTTCCAGGGAGAATAAATCAAGCGCTTGTAAGCGCTCTTCATAATAACCACTTGATGACCGCCCACCGCAGATTTACTGCGGCAGGCAACCGCTGCTGGGCAAACCAACGTAGTACTACGTCGCTCGCTCAGGAGACTCTAGGGGGCGAGCGCACCCCGCCTCCGTGGCGCTCTGGCCCCCGCTCGTCAGCCGGGGAGCCAGTTGGCCACTCGCGATCTCCCCCCGCTGACAGAGAAGGACTGAAGTGATTCTCCCTGAAGTGATCACAGAGGCTATGTGATCCTGCTATATAGGATCACATGTCTCTGTGATTATCTCACAAGCCCAACCCCCCCACAGTTAGAATCACTCCCCTAGGCTTACATTTAACCCCTTGATCACTAATAGTATTAACCCCTTCCTTGCCAATGGCATTATTACAGTAACAGTGCATATTTTTAGCACTGATTACTTTAGTAATGTCACTGGTACCCCCCAAAAGTGTCAAATTTCAGTTAGGGGTCTGATCTGTCCGCCGCAATGTCGCAGTCCCACAAAAAATCGCTGATCACTGCCATTACTAGTAAAAAAAAACAATACAAATTACATAAATCTTTCCCGTAGTTAGTAAACACAATAAATTGTGCGCAAACCAATCAAAATATGCCTATTTTGCGATTTTTTTTTTACCAAAAATATGTAGCAGAAAACAAATTGGCCTAAAAGGTTAAAAAAATTAGATTTTTACATTTTATTTATTTATTTTTTTGAGAATGTCATATAGCAGAATGTGAAAAATATTGTTTTTCTTTTTTTCAAAATTGTCGCTCTTTTTTTGTTTATAGTGCAAAAAATAAAAATCGCACAGGTGATCAAATACCACCAAAAGTAAGCTCTATTTGTGGGGAAAAAGGACGTCAATTTTATTTGGGTACAGCGCCGACGACCGCGCAATTATCCGTTAAAGTAACGCAGTGCCAAATCGCAAAATAGGGCCTGGTCATTAAGCAGCAAAATCTTCCGGTCCTTAAGTGGTTAAGATCATCCAATCCCCTAATCAGTTTAGTTGCTCTCCTCTCTCCTCCAGGCCCTATTTTACTTTCAACTCTTTTACTTTCAACTCTTTTACTTTCAACTCCATCACATCCCTTCCAAGGACTGGCGACCAGAACTGGACAGAATACTCCAGATGTGGTCGGACCAGTGATTTATAAAGTGGTAGAACCTTGAGCTCAATATTGGGACAAGAGCCTGCTTGATTAGAATTTCAGATTTGTATTTATTTTTTATTCAATCCAGGCATTGTAATAGTATACCAGCCTACCACAGTACTTTTTTGTTGAGAAAGCGTTGATCTTAGATCTAATGCTATTTGGAAACACACCTAGTGCACGTTCCTTGCTATCTGTTGCATAGCTTTTTGTATTAAAATGTGGTTAGCATTTTCTCAAAGTCACCAACTGAAGAAGGTTTCACTGCCTCGGCTTCGGGAAATATTTTCTTAGAGCAGAGCTACTGTATAAGCTGTGGCAACAGTATCCCGGGTGTATTTTGAAGTGCATCAGGGTTAGTTCAGTGCAAATATTCTTGATTATGTATGCATATAATGGGCTGAGTTAATATTAAGGGTGGTGAATATTAGGATTGGGGTTTTAGGGTCTTTGGTATGAGAGTTGGGGGTTAAAGAGAGGGTTGGTGTGAGTGTTAGTATTCAAAGTGTGAGACAACAGTCCCATAA
>NC_138771.1:432939577-433033276 GCF_965119305.1 Pelophylax lessonae
AATCTATAGTAGAGTAAGGTCCGGTTCACATATGTGAGGCTGCGGTTCCCAGCATGGGGGTCCAGGGCATCCCTGCTCACGGTTCAGATGTGAATCAGGTCCAATTTTTTGCCTGAATTCACTCCTGAACCAGACCCAGAGATGCACAGGACCCTTTTGGAATGCAGACCACGGCCGCCCCAGAGCTGTGTGAACCGGCTCCATTGCAAGCCAGGCACACTCGCATATCATGTGAATTGGATGCGGGGAAACCTGCATTCAATTCACACATATGTAAACTCGGCCTAAATCACATTCCTGCATCAACAGTTTCTCTTTGCGTTAATACATGACTTCTGTCTGTAGTCTAACAACCAACACTTCCTGTGGGAAAACTATTTTTCTCTTGCATTGCACCAAAAGGAATCATGCTGCAAAAAATATATATATAACAAAGAGAAAACAATTTTTCAGTGACAAAAAATGCAAAAATGTCCACGTGAAACAGGGAAAGTCCTCTCTTCATGTTTTCATATATTCTTATACATGTGATAAGTGCCCATCACCCTCCTCTTAAGGAAAGAGTACATGCTTACCGACTATATATGACCCCCTAAATAATGAGAAGTCAAAAAAGCTTGCAATCAAGCACCCAGTTTTAGATCATCATAGACCATTTCCTCAGGCTCTCCCCGCTGGCAGATGGTTATAAATTGGTTCTCAATCGAGCATTACCCCATAAAGTTTATCTCACAAGAACATAAAAAGAAATTCTCTGATAGTGTAAAACCTGTCTGGTATGTTTATTAAAAAATAAAAACACACACACGTCAAAAATATGATCATAGCGCTATATTAGATTCCTCGCTGGCCGGATACAAACAGCAACTGCACTTCCAGTAACTCGCATTTTGTGACGTCATCGTGTATTTCTCTTACATTCATTGACAAACACAGCTCTTCTGATAATTGGTCATTGGGTTTCTAGCGCCACCTACAGGAGTAGGACACTAGGCAGAAAAAGAACACAGCACTGCCTATGGGCAGCCCTAGCTGGTGTTAAAGCGGAGTTCCGGCCACAAAATTGACATAATCGATTTTGTGGCCATCCGCTTGCTTTTCGGCACCTGAAAAGGAAATGGATAGTTACGGTTTTTTTTTTTTTACTTACCTTGTATTGTAGAAAAATATACTCACCATTCTTCCACTTCCTCCCTCGGCGGCCGCGCCCCGCGCCGTCACTTCTGGTTTGCAATGATTCCTGGGAGCTGAACGTCATTGTGTCCTCTTCTCCCAGAATGCGCCGGCACCGGCCCCACTCGTCACTTCTGGTGCGGCGCCGTGTTCCCTGCTAAACAGCTGCTGCACCGGAAGTGACGAGTGGGGCCGGTGCCGGCGCATTCTGGGAGAAGAGGACACGGAAGAGGACGCAGAAGAGGATCGCGCTGGCTTCAGCTGCGCACATCCGAGATGGCAACGCTGGAGAAGAAATTTTAAAGGTGATTATTTCTTCTTGCAAGTAAGTGCGACCCAGGACAGTACAGAGCCTATCCATTGTGGAATGTACTAGCCCTGACTGTCCCGGGGGGTATTTTTATTGAAAAAAAATTTTCATGTCCAGAGCTTTTTTTTTTTCATTTTTTTCTCTTATTGTGAAATTTTTTCCCATAGAGATCTTCAATCAACAGCTGGGCTGAGTGACGGGCTGCATAATCTAGATTCAGAGGTCACCCCAGTTTGGCAAACGAGTGCACGCAGACCTTTAACTACTTGCTGGGTTGGTTGTGACAGCTTTATGTGTCACAATCCCTGGGACTCTCAATCTCGTGCTAGTGAAAGCAAATAACAGAACTTGCTGTGCTAGAAATGATGTGTATGTTTTATAAAGTGAGCACGCATTTGTAACACAGAGAAATGGCTAGGTGGCATGTGACCTGCAACAAGTAGTTGCTTGTCTTGCTGGTGAAATGGGACAAGCAATAGGTAGGTGGATTAATGGATAGAGATAAAGGAATTGATCATCCGTGACACTATGTTCTGCACCCACAATATGTAAGCCCATCATTACAAAGAAAAAAAAAACACAGGGATACACTAATATGTGGTTAAAACATAAAAACATTTGAAAATGTATAATGGCTTTATGCAGAATACACTAGAATGAAGGAACTAGAAGGGGCCACAAAACAAAAATCATGTAACACCCGAAGGGTGTGTGCCAGATTTAACTCCATTTGATAATCAAAAGATAGCTTAATGTGCTGCAGAAATGTCAGAATGAGATGACAAAGAGCGATCAACATTTGATATATACTGTGTATATATATACATACTGTATGTAACTGGGTTTTGGGGATGCCCCCTAATGTCTTTGGGGTCCCCAAACCTAGTTAACTCACTATGCCTGACAGGCGGGTCCTGAGCCTCCGCTATCTGGGAGCTGGGGTACATGTCTGCGGCAGTGCCTCCACCCAGTGGGGCATCTGGGGTAAATATGTGGGGTCCCACCGGGAACATACTTGGTGAAATGAGACTGACACAGCCTAACTGGAACTAACTTTATATAGTAAGTAGCAAATGAATCAACATACATAGGAAAATACAATAGAGTAACGTAGATAACAAATGCAATGTGGATTTTCCTCACCCACCCACTAGCACACCTGCGACCCACCCCCTTATCTTCGCCCTAGTGGCCGTTGGTGCACATAGGAGAGTTGGGGCCCTTGTAAGTCCTGTTCTGCAGAGTCACTGAAGCAGCCTGAAATGTGCAATGTCCACTCTGAACCTCAGAGTCTTTACTATGAGTGAGGAGACAGGTGCCCTGTGGTGATACAGGGAGAGGCTTGGCTTACCCTCACAACATGATTAACCAGATCAGTCCGCGGCAGTCTCCTCTCACGGAATTCACCAGACGTCTGGACTCAGTGTTTGTCTTTGCCAGCGGGTCCCTCTCTCAGCTGGGGTGGTCTTGGGTGAAGCAAGTTCTCTCAGCAGGGTTCTATCTCTGTGCTGCAGTCTTTCATGGCTAGTAGCCTGTCCTCTCCCTGGCTGAGCATGTGGTAACTTTTAGAAGTCTTCCAGGACCTCCTTCCTCAGAGCTGTGTCCGAAATCCCAACAGGACCTGCAATGATGCCACAATCATGAGACTGGAAAGGCCGCCAGTCATGTGAATCCATGCCCAATGTTTTATTAACAGCATACTGAGTCCATCTGCCATCTACTGGGCATTGCAGATAATACAGCCTGTGTAACTCCACAGGGTTACATGCTCCCCCTTGAAAATACTTGCCTTCCACTGGCAAGTCCTAGCCAGGGGACTTAACAAAAATTCAACAGAGAAAAAAAAAATTAGAATACATACAGTACAGTTAGCACAGTAACATCCTAGCTAGCTAGTTATGTAGGGTAAAGAGTCACTAACATTTACCACTTCAGCTAGTGCATGTAGGAAAGTGGCCATTTTAGATGCTGCTTGTGTCAGCGGCGCATAACTGGGCTCTCCTATATTATCATAAACTAGGGCCCTAGGGGGTTGCCGCACTCTGGTGCTGTGTCTCAGTTCTCGCTGTGGAAGAGGATCTTGGGACATCAACTGTGGAACTTCGACTCCTGCCCTCGAACTAGAGTCTCTAAAGGAAGTTCCAGGCACAAAACATGGGCTTTCTGGATTTAACCTTGGAGAACTTTGTGAAACCACAGGAGTTAAAGGAGGCAATTGCTGTGTCTCTTCAGCGGGTGATGACCACCACTGATCCTCTGCACTGGGAGTTCCCGGGGTCTCCCCTGCCCCATTTCCAGGACTCTCTGCTGGGTTTTCCCTCAGTTCTTCACCACTCTCCTCCTCTTCATCAGCATACACAACTGGAAGCAGATGGTTTCTATGCCAAGCCCTTATTCGGCCCTCCGGGCCCCTAATGTTGTACACTGGCAGTCCTTCCAGTTTGGACACAACCTCAAACAGGGTATCTCTCCATCTGTCAGCCAGTTTGTGTTTTCCAGGCACACCTAGATTCCGGAGAAGAACTTTATCCCCTGCTTGAATCTCCCGATATCTCACCTTAGCATCATACCTTCTTTTGTTCCGTTCTTCCATTTTTGCTGCAGCTTGGGTGGCCAATAGTGATGTCGTGAACCTAAAATTTGCCGTTCGCGAACGCGAACATCGGCAAATGTTCGCGAACCGGGCGAACCGCCATAGACTTCAATAGGCAGGCGAATTTTAAAACCCACAGGGACTCTTTCTGGCCACAATAGTGATGGAAAAGTTGTTTCAAGGGGACTAACACCTGGACTGTGGCATGCCGGAGGGGGATCCATGGAAAAACTCCCATGGAAAATTACGTAGTTGACGCAGAGTCGGGTTTTATTCCATAAAGGGCATAAATCACCTAACATTCCTAAATTGTTTGGAATAACGTGCTTTAAAACATCCAGTGTGTGTGTACGATCAGGTATGATGTTGTATCGATCAGGTAGTGTAAGGGTTACGCCCGCTTCACAGAGACAGACCAAACTCCCCGTTTAACGCACCGCAAATAACCACAAACAGACCAGAACCGACCAAAATGGGACAGGAACTGGGCTTTAAGGGTTAGGGTTAGGTTTAGTGTTAGGGGCTAGGGTTAGGGTTACGGTGAGATACTTAGGGTTAGAGTTAGTAACCCTACCCCTACGCCTCTAACCCTAACCGTCTAACCCTAAGCACTAAAAATAACCCTAACCCTAGCCCTAACCCTAACCCTAGCCCTAACCCTAATTCTAATTTTTTTTCTGGACATGCTACAGAGCTGAAACTTCACAGGTACACTTTTTAGACCCCCAGACACTGAATCACACAAAAAAAGTTCTTAAAAATTGTCATTTTTTGATAGAGAGCCAATCATTGGAAAAATGAAAGAAAAAATAAAAAAATAAAAAAAAATAAAACATTTATTTGGATGTAGCGTCTGGGGGGTCTAAAAAGTGTACCTGTGAAGTTTCAGCTCTGTAGCATGTCCGGAACCAGAAAAAAATTACCAATTAGGGTTAGGGCTAGGGTTAGGGTTAGGGCTAGGGCTAGGGTTAGGGTTATTTTTATGGCTAGGCTTAGAGGGTTAGGGTTAAGGTTAGAGGGTTAGGGTTATGGTTAGGTTTAGTGTTAGGGGATAGGGTTAGTGTTACGGTGAGATACTTAGGGTTAGAGTTAGTAACCCTACCCCTCTAACCCTAAGCACTAAAAATTACCCTAACCTTAGCCCTGACCCTAACCCTAACCCTAGCCCTAACCCTAATTCTATTTTTTTTTCTGGTTCTGGACATGCTACAGAGCTGAAACTTCACAGGTACACTTTTTAGACCCCCCAGACAATAAATCACACAA
The DNA here is from genome assembly GCF_965119305.1 of Pelophylax lessonae. NCBI lineage: Eukaryota > Metazoa > Chordata > Amphibia > Anura > Ranidae > Pelophylax > Pelophylax lessonae. The sequence continues at coordinate 432,944,920 of NC_138771.1, forward strand.
AAAAAGTTCTTAAAATTGTCCTTTTTGATAGAGAGCCAATTATTGGAAAAATTAAAAAAAAAATAAAAATAAAAAATTTCTTTGGATTTCGCGTCTGGGGGGGTCTAAAAAGTGTACCTGTGAAGTTTCAGCTCTGTAGCATGTCCGGAACCAGAAACAAATTACGACTTAGGGTTAGGGTTAGGGCTAGGGTTAGGGCTAGGGTTAGGGCTAGGGTTAGGGTTAGGATTAGGGTTAGGGCTAGGGTTAGGTTTAGGGTTAGGGTTATTTTAATGGCTAGGCTTAGAGGGTTAGGGTTAAAGTTAGAGGGTTAGGGTTATGGTTAGAGGGTTAGGGTTAGGTTTAGTGTTAGGTCGATAGGGTTAGGGTTATGGTGAGATACTTAGGGGTAGAGTTAGTAACCATACCCCTCTAACCCTAACCCTCTAACCCTAAGCACTAAAAATTACCATAACCTTAGCCCTGACCCTAACCCTAGCCCTAATCCTAACCCTAGCCCTAACCCTAATTCTAATTTTTTTTCTGGTTCTGGACATGCTACAGAGCTGAAACTTCACAGGTACACTTTTTAGACCCCCCCCCCCCCCCCCAGACAATAAATCCAAAGAAATTTTTTTTTTTTTAAGTTTTTTTTTTTTTAATTTTTTCAATAATTGGCTCTCTATCAAAAATGACAATTTTTAATAACTTTTTTTTTTGTGTGTGATTTAGTGTCTGGGGGGGGGGGGGGGGTCTAAAAAGTGTACATGTGAAGTTTCAGCTCTGTAGCATGTCCAGAACCAGAAAAAAAGATAATTTTTCAGTAGAGCAGGGATGGTGGGAACCCTCCTTTTTATAACTATATGATCTTTTTTTTCTGGTTCTGGGCATGCTACAGAGCTGAAACTTCACAGGTACACCTTTTAGACCCCCCAGACACTAAATCCAAAGAATTTTTTTATTTTTTTAAGTTTTTAAGTTTTTTATTTTTTTCAATAATTGGCTCTCTATCAAAAATGACAATTTTTAAGAACTTTTTTTTTTTGTGTGTGATTTAGTGTCTGGGGGGGGTCTAAAAAGTGTACCTGACTTCCGGTTCCGGCGCCAGATGTGAGGGGACAGGAAGTAGCGGCTCCGGGCGCATCGGCTTACAAAACCGTTCCTACCGCCCGATCGGTGAGTCCGCAGCATCCCCCGCTACTCCGGTCCTCTAGGGGAACACCCCATGGACAAATTTCTGGTCCACGGACCTGTTACTGCTCATCCCCCGGACCGCACGGACTCTTCTCCCGCCGCCTCACAGCAAGGCAAGATGGCGGAGGGCACAGCCCAGCTCCCCAGCCAGCATCCTCCTGGGACCAGCTACGCTGCTGTCATGGCCGCATCTCCCGTTCACAATGCGGTATCACCCGATCAGTACACAGGCATAGCCCAAGCTGTCGCAGCATTGCTGGCACCCACGATCACTGAGGCAGTGGACAAAGCTATGGCTGCTGGAATAGCTCAAATCAGAAAAGACCTTGGTGAACATGGAATGCGTCTCACTGATCTTGAGAGCAGGGTGACTGAGATTGAGGAGGAAATTCAATCCTCTTTTCACCATGAGAAGCAATTTAGTCAAACACAGCAATACCTGTTAGAAAAAGTGGACGATTTGGAGAACAGGTCGCGTAGAAACAACTTACGCATAATAGGTCTCCCGGAATCTTTTGGCGCAGATGCCCTGGTGGATTTATGCTCTCAGCGTATACCCCAGATCCTGGGACTCTCCGCTCCTTGCATTGTCGAACGTGCACATAGAGTGGGACCCCCCTCTAATGAAAGGCGCACTCCACGCCCGGTCATAGTGAAATACTTGAATTTTGCTGACAGGAATAACCTGATGAAATCCTATCGCAACTCAAAAGCCTTGCAGGTTGACGGACACAAATTATTGCTGTTCGCAGACTATTCACAAGAGGTTTCCCGCCGCCGCAAGGCCCTACAGCCAATCTGTAATGCCCTCTACCAGCAGGGTATAAAATTCACGCTGGCGTATCCTGCTACACTGCAGTTTACAGACCCGTCCGGCCTCTCAAAATCATTCACCCACCCTGAAGAAGCCTGGGATTACCTCAACTCTACCATGAGACTGCCGATGGACACCTCGGCCCCACCTGCACGATTCTCCACCTGGCAACAACAACAACCCAGGGACCAACGGAGCCCTCGCAAGGACCCGGCTAAAAAACTGAGACTCACGGACTTATCCGGGAAAAACAACCCTGCGTGATCGCCACTTAGGTCACAACTTGGGCCTCAGTTTTGCAGGTACCTCTTCTACTGGCCACCGTTCCTCCGCTGTTGTTTCTCCTGCCCTCGTAAACCCTCCATAGCTGTCACCCAGGGTTACTTTCATCCGGATATCCTATACCTCCTGGAATTTCTACAGGTCATGTCTCTCACCTCGGGCGGCATTCCCCCGTTTAGTACCCTCTCAGTGACTCTATGATGCTGGCTATGCTCACCTGCTTTGGTTCCTAATTGAATGTTCAGTATTCTTTAACTAATTGTTTTCTCTTTACGTGTACTCACCTCCTCACAGGGTGCTACCGTGGTTTGTCTGCTCATGCATAAAATGATGTGGTCGCTCTGATGGCGGAGATGTCTGTCTGGCATACACCCTCCTCTAACTGTAAGTGGGACTGCGGGCACGCTGCTCGGGCTTGAGCTCCGACCTTCCCCGGTAGCGCTACTGTAGGCGGTTGTCACATGTGGGAAGAAGCGAAGTTCATGCTTCCACGGGCACACCAGTGTCCTACAGATGCTCTGTATTGTTTAGTTCTTCTTGTACAAGTTTTGCCAATTTGCCTCCCCCCACCCCCAATTTTCCTGCACCATCACTCAACACCAAACTTCCAATCCACACCCATATTGCTCTGTAGATTAGACAATATCACAGCAAACAAATTTAGACCTACAAAACCTTTACCGATAAGTTTCCCTTGTTACGAATATGGTTAGACTAATTTCTTGGAACGTGAAAGGCCTTCGTTCCCCTCATAAACGGATGGCGATTCTTCGCCACCTAAAAAGGCTCCGAACGGACATTGCGGTCCTGCAAGAGACCCATCTTCCTGAAAAAGATTTTATACGAATGAAGAAACTATGGGTCGGCCAAGTCCTAGGTTCACCCGCGATAAAAGGGAAAGCAGGCGTTCTTATCCTCATAAATAAATGCTTCCCCGGCACAATCGTTTCATCCCAGACAGACACAGATGGTAGGTTCATTGCTGTCACCATATCCTCCGGTCAACGGGAATGGGTCCTAGCTACTACGTATGCCCCCAATTCTCCATCAAAACAACACTTCCAAGATTTGGCTTCTCATTTGGCGCCGTTCCTCCATACTCCCCTAATTTTTGCGGGAGATTTAAACTCGGTCATGGACGAAGGGGAGGATAGGTCACGCCCTCTACCCTATCGTACACCTGATCGATTTCCCCACTCCAGCCACCTGTCCGCTTTTGCAGACCATCTCCAGCTCACCGACATATGGCGCCTCATGCATCCCACGGGAAGGGACTTTACGTTTTTCTCCAATCCCCACAACTCCCTTTCCCGGATTGACTACTTCTTTGTTAACTCCCTGTCACAGCCTCTGATCACAGACTCCACAATCCATGACTTGGCAATTTCTGACCATGCCCCCATATCTGTAGACCTTTTCGAAGCATTCCCCAAACCCCCCTCGAACAGTTGGCGGTTCCCTTCCTTCCTGGCACACGACACACGACTGGCGACAGTAATAGAGGAAACTTGGCAAGAATTTTCACACACCAACGCTTCACACGCCTCCAACCCTACCCTATTTTGGGAAACGGGAAAAGCCGTATTGAGAGGTCGCATTCTCTCCTACGCCGTCGGCCGAAAACGGGCTATTAAGAAAGCATATGCTGAGGCTAGTATGCAGTTACGCAAGGCACATTTGGCACTGTCTCAATCCAACACGCAATCTAACAGACAACACTGGCAAGAGGCAAAGCTAGCTTTTGACACTTGGGCGGCGGCGCAGGAGAAATTATACTCCTCCATCCAGGATCTACAATACCACAAATATGGCAATAAACCGGGTAAATTGTTATCCAAATTGTGCAAAGGCTCATTCACCCCCACACATATCACAGCATTGAAATCAAATGCGGGAATCCTAACCACGTCACCAACAGAGATAGCTGCATCTCTTTCAAATTTCTTTGCTGACCTGTACACTCTAGAGAGCCATGACACCCAAGCGGCTGAATCCTGGCTAGCCTCTGTTACCCTTCCCACTATTGCAGAAGACTTACTTGCATCCCTGAATGCCCCAATTTCGTTAGAGGAAATTAAATCTACGATAACGCGACTGCCCCATGGTAAAGCCCCCGGACCTGATGGCTTCACCTCTGACTTCTATAAAGCGTCGGTAGACGTCATAGCACCGACTCTCCAATCCCTTTACCAACACGTACTGGAGGGTCACTCCTACTTCCCAACTGGTCTACGGGCGCACGTTAAATTAATACCGAAGCCTGGGAAGGACCCGACTGAACCTGGCTCATACCGCCCCATTTCACTCCTAAATTTAGACGGTAAAATTCTGTCCAAAATAGTTGCTAATAGGCTCGCCCCCATCATGCCCACCTTGATCCACCCTGCCCAGGCAGGCTTTACCTCTGGCAGATCCGCCACAGCTAACATCAGAAAAGTTATAGCAGCACTGGAGGCATCTCAGGCTAACCCCCTAGCAGACATGGCGATCATCTCTCTGGACGCTGAAAAGGCATTTGATAGGGTGGACATAGATTGGCTCCATCTGGTCCTTCAACGTTTTGGGTTCAGGGGCCCCTTTGTCCACCTTATCGAAGCCATGTACACAAACCCCTCTGCCTGTGTAATAGCCAATGGCCATACTTCCGCACCGTTCTCTCTATGTCGAGGGACCAGACAAGGGTGTCCACTATCCCCTCTACTCTTCAACTTAGCTCTAGAGCCTCTTGCTAGGTACATACTAAGTCATCCCAACCTCCACGGTATTCCCATAGGCGACTCTGACCTACGCATAGCCCTATTTGCAGATGACATACTGATTTTCACATCTGACCCTGTTAGGGATTCCCAACTGGTACACGACATCTTTAATGACTTTCGTCTCTGCTCAGGACTGAAAATCAACTTTTCCAAAAGCGAACTCCTTCCCCTTCGCCACACTGCTCACAATCCCTGGCCATTCACGCCCCTCTTCTCTATCGCTAAAACTTCTATCACATACTTGGGCATAAAAATTGGACGCACACCTTCGTCCATATACCATCTAAACATCCCCCCCACTATTTCAAAAATTGTTTCAGCATTAGACACGTGGATGGGTCTTCCCCTCTCCCTCTTCGGCAGATGTCATCTTTACAAGATGGTGGGTTTCCCTAAACTGTTGTATCCTCTCCAAACGATTCCACTTTTGGTGAAACATTCAGACATGCAGAAATTAACTAAAGCTGTCACCGCCTTCCTATGGCAAGGCAAGAGGCCACGTATTGCCCTTCAGAAACTATATTTGCCGAGGAGGGAGGGTGGGGTGGCGCTCCCTAACGCCCGCCTCTACAATCTTGCATGCGTATTCAGAGTGGGGCTAGATTGGATTGGCAAAACTTCCAGGTACTCTAATCTCATACTTGAATCCCACCAATCCTCACCCTACGACTTAGCAGCCATCCTACATTGCCAACACAGCGCTCTGCCACCAGCAATGAAGCATAATATTCTTATCAGGGACACCAATATAGCCTGGAGGGAAATACATCGCAAGACCAATTGTTCTTCTAACATGTCCCGCCACCTGCCTATATGTGGACATCCTCTATTCACACAGGCACAACGTTACCTTCCATTCCGGGACTGGCACACCCGGAACCTCAACCGTTTTGCACAGCTGTTTGACACTGTACAGGGTACCCCACTGCCCACGTCAGAGATTGTGAACCGTTTTCAACTACCCAAAGGTCACACCCTTGGCATTTTACAGGCTATTAGCTTTGTGGTCAAAACATGCCCTAACCCTTTGCACAGGTTTCAACACACTCTGGTCGACAAGCTCCTAGAACAGGGTCTTCATAAAATATCGGATATCTATAAAATGCTTCTGTCTCTTCCCTCTATCAGCAAATCCTCTTTTCATACCTCTAACTGGAACAAAGATTTCCCTGACCCCAACGCACACGCATATATTTTAACGGGCTACCTGGCCATTCACAAGGCCATCACCAATGAATTTTGGAGGGAACAACAGTTCAAGATTATGCACCGCAGTTATGTACCGTATTCCAGGAACTCTCCAAACCCTCATTCAGCATGCTGCCCGCTTTGTAAGGCCTCCACACCTAACCTCGCTCACAGACTCTGGTTTTGCCCGAGCATTTCTACCTTCTGGACCTCGGTTGAAGCCTACATCACCACTGTCTTAGGCCTGACCCCCCTAAACAACCCTTACCCACTCCTGTTTGGAAATTTAGACCTTCCTCTTGCCAACCTTACTAAGAGCCAACGTCTCATCATCAAGACACACAAAACATGGCTCCTAACCTGCTATATGATTGCTAAGAGGACTATCCTGGCCAAGTGGATACAAGACTCTCCTCCAACCTTAGCTGAAGTGATCTCAGGCTTGAAACTACTCTATGCCAGGGAAGCCCTGGAGATCAAGACTTCCTCTTCCCCCAAGCTTGACAAATTCAACTGCAAATGGAACCTTTTTCTTGCGCACATCACCGACTGCAAACTTACATTGGACAACCAGCAACTCCAACATTAGCCACAGATCTGCTACACTCTGACTCATGGCAAGCCTGCCTGCTACTAATGACCTTGTTAACTCTTGTGTTCCAATTAAATCTACACTGCTGCTTCTGGTAACATCTGGTTTCTCTTTCTTCCACCATGCTGGCAACCTGGTTAATTGGCGAATCCGCAGATCGGACATCTCCCTATTTTTCATCTATTCACATGGTCTCAAGGGACTTGCGCCACAACACGTCTTCGTCCTCTGAGACCCTTTACTGAACTCCTAAACTTGGTTTGCTGTTATCTAGGCTGTCCCTTATTATCGTATTGCTATGCTTTTCATGTGATGGTGCACCTCCTCCTCCCCCTTCTCTCCCCCCCACCTAAACCCCCACACCCCCCTTACTCTACTATACTCTGTCCTACACCTCCCACCCCCCCCCACCCTTTCCCCCCCCCCATAATATTATATTGTGTGTTTGCAATGCATTCATATATGACCTTTTGGCCTCACCTCCAGAAGCCACACGTAACGCGAGGACCTAATGCTTTGAGATCTACTTGATTTGGCTTCGGTACAAATATGTTTATGTTGATTGACAATTTGTGATGATTGATACTCTACGGCTCTTCATGCATTGCTATATCTGTTACATGTCTTGTTTATTTGTTCAAAATCAATAAAGTCTGTTAAAAAAAAAAAAAGTGTACCTGTGAATTTTCAGCTCTGTAGCATGTCCAGAACCAGAAAAAAAAGATAATTTTTCAGTAGAGCAGGGATGGTGGGAACCCTCCTTTTTATAACTATATGATCTTTTTTTTCTGGTTCTGGACATGCTACAGAGCTGAAACTTCACAGGTACGCTTTTTAGACCCCCCCCCAGACACTAATCCAAAAAAAGTAATGCCTGCCACCGTATATATCAGTGGTGGGTGGGTGGGCAGTGGCACTGCAGTGGGCACAGTACACTCTGTGGACCTGACAGTCACTGGCACCCAGGCAACTGCAATTATAAAAAATATATTTTTTTTTAATTTGCAAGCTGCTGTGCCACTGTATATATATCAGTGGTGGGTGGGCACGCAGTGGCACTGCAGTGGGCACAGTACACTCTGTGGACCTGACAGTCACTGGCAGCCCAGGCAACTGCAATAATAAAAAATATATATATTTTTTTCAATTTGCAACAAGATGCTGTGCCACCGTATATATATCAGTGGTGGGCAGTGCACTGCAGTGGGTACAGTACACTCTGTGGACCTGACACAGCACTCACTGCAATTATGACAGAGGAAAAAAAAATATTTTTTAAAATGCAAGGTACTGTGCCTGTGCCACCCGAAATGAGTGTGGTGTGCACACAGTACCGTCTGTGGTGGGTCTGTGGCCTCTCACACACAGCGGGCAGGTAACTGCAGTGCACAATATATATATATATATATATATATATATATATATATATATAAAAAATACTCAAATACCAGCCCTCAAAAGGGCTTTTGGGGCCAATAGATATATAGATATATATATATATATATATATATATATATATATATATATATATATATATATATATCACAGAACAAAAAAAATTACACGAATACCAGCCCTCAAAAGGGCTTTTGGGGACAATATATATATATATATATATATATATATATATATATATATCACAGAACAAAAAAAATTACACAAATACCAGCCCTAAACAGGGCTTTTTGGGTTTTGGGGACAATAGATATATATATATATATATATATATATATATATATATCCATTAGAATAGTCGCTTATAACATCTTCCACACCCTACATTGGGACATTCTTTTCGATTAGTCGGATGAATTAGTCCCAATTGGCTTTCATATTTTCTTAGAGCTTTTACCCATTGCCTATTAAGCTTAAGATACAATATAAGGCAATTTTTATATTGTTTTATTGTTTTATGACTTTAATTGGTGTATGTTACCTAATTAGCAGAGTATGTTCCACCGCTGTATTGCAAAACAGCGGAATGGAATATCGTGCTTTGGATTACCTTTTTTATGTATACATTCCGTTCTTTAAGACCCAGCTTCCGGTCGCTGCAAGTCCTATTTAGCCTACAATTCAGCTGCTGATAGGCTCAGTAGAACGGTGACATTCCCGGCCTTTAACCCGGATGTTTACCTTCTTCAAAGACAGGAAGTCTCCTAGGCAGACCCGAGTGTGAAGTCACTTCCTGTGTGCACTGGGGAAGACTGACATCCCCGGATGTTTACCTTCTTCAAAGACAGGAAGTCTCCTAGGCAGACCCGAGTGTGAAGTCACTTCCTGTGTGCACTGGGGAAGACATACATTGCAGACACCGGAAGTTCGGCGCACATCAGGATACTTAAGGGTGGATGATGGCGGTGCTGGCTTACTCCTATTTCCGTAGACGACTGTTTAGTGGAAACGCATCACAGAGGAGCGCCGCATCGTCATCGCAAGTTGCCGAGGACCGCACTGCAGGCGGCCATGGCCTCTCCAATATCGGTATCGGTTTCCTGTGTCCATTAGTTAACATCTAACTGTAAGTGCACTGGATACTTTTGTTTTAATAAATTGTCAAAGGTACTGCGCTATGGTCTGATTCTGATTCTGTTTCTGTGAGATACACGTGGAAGCCCTCACCTGTGCGGAGAGTAACACCCAGAACAAGAGTGGACCGGGATTGGGTTGAGACACCGAAAGATCAGTGAGACAGTCGCCTTTTGGTTTGAGCGATCTGGTAAGAGGCCACACTTACTATCTGATTATTTCACGGTGACCTCCCTGAATTCCCAAGACACTACTGGGCTGATTATCCGTCCTTAACCTCTTTTCTCTATGGTAAGGGGCTAATCCCCACAAAGGTGGTGGAACCCATCTGCACCCCACGGATGTAGAGGAACCCACAGAGTGGATTTTACTTTAGCCAGTGAGGGGACGATTGGGACTTTATGCACTTTTATATGTATATGGACTACACACTGAGGTGGCAACCATTGAAATATTGGACACTTTTTCTTTGAATTACTTGTGCACTTTGTTGGTTTATGTTGGTATCACATTATCCATTTATCATCACCTATTCACCATAACACACCCAAGTATATGCACCAGGGTGTATAGTATTTACTGTACACCCGTTCAAGTGCACATCAATTTTGGAAACACATCACAGGTATATGGGGGACACTCATTATAGTGTCACACATTTCCTGATTTGTGACACCAGTGAATTTTAGCGCACCTGATTTCTTTTCTACACATTTTTATCACCATTTGGTTCGAAGGTTGCAGCTATTCACACTACTGATCCTGCGCACTTATTTAATTTTATACACATCACGATTACCCAAACATCAGTGCAGCGGATCCATCCACATGGATATCTCTGAGTACCATAGTACACGAAAATTAGCTGTGGAAGAGGTCTTTGATAAGACCCAGAATGATTGCACGGATATGAGAGGCATTTTTATGCGACTCAAAAACGTGTTAGTAGCAGAACTTCATGCTTCCTGGGACATTGTCTTTTTGGAAAAATATATACAGGAGAAGATGGTCCCACGGAGTTTACACTGGAATATCAATCCTGACCAGGGTGATCCCGAAGTCACGGACTGGTACCAGTTTTTCAATGGAGCTGGCATTAGTCTCCTTAACTTTCTCGTTGACAGAAAGAGGAAAAAAGTAATCAGATTAAAAAAGGAGATTCAGGAAAATTGACGCCTCTTATGCAGGAACCAGCCTACAAAGTCTATAATCATGAACTTAGGGAGATTATGACGATGGAGGAGGTAGATCAGAAAGCCAAAAAGAGGAAAAAATATTTCCGCGACTTGGATGACTACACTTCAGGTAGAGTCTTCAAGTGGCAGCTAAATAAGGGAGGAGAGGAGACTATGATTGTGACCCCGTCGGATCCAGGTGAAGGGACATCAGGGGAGACAACCAAAAAAGTGGGCTTTGTGGAACCCAAAGATGCTCCCATCAGAAGTCTTCCTGGGGAAAACCTCGGTAAAACACAGCCCCAGAATAATGCTCCCACCAGTGGCTCATCCTATAACAGGAGTTACAGACCACTTAGAGAGATGCAGCCACCTCCCCCCCAAAAGGGAAGGAATAGATGGGAAGAAAAGAAGAAAAAAGAGCATGTAAAAACAGGGCAGAATAGAAGGGATCGATCGGATGAGAGGAACCAGAGAAGGTCAAGGTCCAGATCTCCGCATAAAGGACAGGTGGACTACACAGGATATTATTCCGAATCACCCTATACACCGCAAGGACCCGGGTATTCTATGCCAAATAGATATGAGTCATTAGACTACGAGGACTCGGATGAAGATGAAAGATATCCACAAACAAGAGGCCCGCCGCAAACCCCTATCAGCTCCAAACCACTGGGTTTTTTAGGCCAGGGACCAGGGAAAGCCAAAAGAAAAAAAACAGTAGAGGCTGCAGGGGGGGGGGGGGGGCAGCGCACGGAAAAAAGAAAAAGTAGATACCCCTGGAATTTTCAATTTGAGTGGAGTGGTTCTGACAGAAACAGAAAAACGAACCCTTAACAAAGGGCTGAAGTATGCCCCAAAGAAGCCACTCAATAAGTTCCAGACTTTTGTGGACGTGCATAAATTTATACGCAAACTTAACGTCAAGCGACACTTTTTATGCAACGCCAAGGAGAGGAATTATGTGTCATACAATCAGACCGCATATATACCTACCAATCTCAGGAATGCCTCCCTGTTCAACCCGGGAGGAAAATCCAGTGATCATGTCAACATTTTCTAGGAAGTCATCCTGGGAGAACTAGAGGAGAAAAATACAAAATTAAAATCCCAAAGAGATTTATCTACAGGGATTAAATCTATATGCGATAACAAAGATCTGAACGTTCGCCCGGCCGACAAGGGGGGGGGACGGTACTCCTCAAGAGGGAAGACTACCTTGAGGAGATGGATAACCTCCTATCGGACCGGGACACATATCAAATCCTCCATAAAGATCCTACTGGAACATACAAGAGGAAACTTGATAAGATTGTGAGAAGAGGTTTTGAAGATGGTATCATCTGTGAGAAAGAGAAACAATTTCTGGTTCCACTGGCTCCACGCATACCAATCATTTATTACCTCCCGAAAGTCCACAAGAATTTGATTAAACCGCCAGGGAGGCCTATAGTGAGCGGAATAGACTCCGTAACATCCAGAATAGGCAAATATGTGGACTTCTTCCTGCAACCTTTGGTCAGAGATACCCCGGCCTACTTGAAGGCCACCTCCCAGTGTATACAGGAGATAAGCAACTTAGAAGTGGATGGTGATGTTCTATTAGTCACCGCGGACGTCACGTCCTTATACACGGTCATTCCTCATGACCTGGGGTATGAGGCGGTCAGTGTGTTCCTAGACCAGGCCCATGAGATTCCACTCCAGCAGAGGCAATTCATTCTTGAATTATTAACATTCGGCATGGAACACAACTACTTCTATTTTGGGAACAAGTTCGTCCTTCAAAACAAAGGCGTGGCGATGGGGGCTAAATTTGCCCCCAGCCTCGCCAATCTGTTTATGGCACTTTGGGAGGATAGGAACATCTTCTCTGACAGGATACAGGAATTGCTATTCTGGCGGCGTTACATAGATGATGCCATCTTTATCTGGAGAGGAAATGAGGAGAGTTTACATCAATTTATGGTAAACCTTAACCGTAACAGTTGGGGTATTAGGTTCACCTATTCCTGGAGTACGGAGGCAGTACACTATCTTGATCTGGTCATCTTAAGAAGAGGGAATAGATTTGTAACAAGTGCTTACCACAAGCCCACTGATAAAAATGGGTTTATCTCCCTCGATAGTTGCCATCATCCAGCATGGCTAAAGTCCATCCCCAGAGGGCAATTCAGGCGGATACGAAGGAATTGCACGGAACGCTCCGACTACTGTACACAAGCGGGGATCTTGAAACAGCGCTTTATAGAGAAGGGATATGATCGGAAAACCCTAGAGAGTGAGATGAAGGATTTGGAAGATTGCAAACAAGAAGAACTGGTTATTCAACGTAGCGAAGAAGTAGTCAAGAAAAGTTTCGACTTCGCCTTCGTTACACAGTTCTCGAGCAACTATAGGTGGATGAACCATGTTTTTCGTAAACATTGGAACATACTAAGGCAGGACAAGATCCTGGGCCCAGTCCTTCCGACAGGACCACAGATGATCTTCAGAAGAGCTAAAAACCTGAAAGAAACGATAGCCCGGACACCTGTAGAACCACCTCCGATTCCTAAGTTCTTCCCCAACCTGAAGGGATATTTTCCCTGCAGGAGCTGCAATCTCTGTAGAAGTGCCAAAACCAAGAGAACCAATTCCTTCGTGTCAACCGTCACTGGAGAAAGTTTCCCCATAAAAGACTTTATCACCTGCCACACCAAAGGGGGCATATACCTCGTGACATGCAGTTGTAAGAAACAGTATGTAGGCAGGACCATTAGGACAGCTAATATCCGTGTCTATGAACATCTGGCAAACATCCGGAAAGGCTTCCCAGGTCATAGCTTATCTAAACATTGTGCCATACATCACCACAAAAACCATCAAGATTTGGAGGTGATAGTAATAGAAAAATACACCCCCCACTGGCGAGGAAGCAATTTGAAGAGGACCATATCCGGAAGGGAAACCTTCTGGATATATCAGCTAAAGAGCTCCCGCCCCTTAGGACATAATGTAGATCTGGATATCAATGCATTTATCAACAATAGCTGAACACGTACCAGATCCATTAGAATAGTCGCTTATAACATCTTCCCCACCCTACATTGGGACATTCTATTCGATTAGTCGGATTAATTAGTCCCAATTGGCTTTCATATTTTCTTAGAGCTTTTACCCATTGCCTATTAAGCTTAAGATACAATATAAGGCAATTTTTATATTGTTTTATTGTTTTATGATTTTAATTGGTGTATGTTACCTAATTAGCAGAGTATGTTCCACCGCTGTATTGAAAGCAGCGGAATGGAATATCGTGCTTTGGATTACCTTTTTTATGTATACATTCAGTTCTTTAAGACCCAGCTTCCGGTCGCTGCAAGTCCTATTTAGCCTACAATTCAGCTGCTGATAGGCTCAGTAGAACGGTGACATCCCCGGCCTTTAACCCAGATGTTTACCTTCTTCAAAGACAGGAAGTCTCCTAGGCAGACCCGAGTGTGAAGTCACTTCCTGTGTGCACTGGGGAAGACTGACATCCCCGGCCTTTAACCCGGATGTTTACCTTCTTCAAAGACAGAAAGTCTCCTAGGCAGACCCGAGTGTGAAGTCACTTCCTGTGTGCACTGGGGAAGACTGACATCCCCGGCCTTTAACCCGGATGTTTACCTTCTTCAAAGACAGGAAGTCTCCTAGGCAGACCCGAGTGTGAATTCACTTCCTGTGTGCACTGGGGAAGACATACATTGCAGACACCGGAAGTTCGGCGCACATCAGGATACTTAAGGGCGGATGATGGCGGGGCTGGCTTACTCCTATTTCAGTAGACGACTGTTTAGTGGAAACGCGCCGCATCGTCATCGCAAGTTGCCGAGGACCGCACTGCAGGCGGCCACGGCCTCTCCAATATCGGTATCGGTTTTCTGTGTCCATTAGTTAACATCTAACTGTAAGTGCACTGGATACTTTTGTTTTAATAAATTGTCAAAGGTACTGCGCTATGGTCTGATTCTGTTTCTGTGAGATACACGTGGAAGCCCTCACCTGTGCGGAGAGTAACACCCAGAACAAGAGTGGACCGGGATTGGGTTGAGACACCGAAAGATCAGTGAGACAGTCGCCTTTTGGTTTGAGCGATCTGGTAAGAGGCCACACTTACTATCTGATTATTTCACGGTGACCTCCCTGAATTCCCAAGACACTACTGGGCTGATTATCCGTCCTTAACCTCTTTTCTCTATGGTAAGGGGCTAATCCCCACAAAGGTGGTGGAACCCATCTGCACCCCACGGATCTAGAGGAACCCACAGAGTGGATTTTACTTTAGCCTGTGAGGGGACGATTGGGACTTTATGCACTTTTATATGTATATGGACTACACACTGAGGTGGCAACCATTGAAATATTGGACACTTTTTCTTTGAATTACTTGTGCACTTTGTTGGTTTATGTTGGTATCACATTATCCATTTATCATCACCTATTCACCATAACACACCCAAGTATATGCACCAGGGTGTATAGTATTTACTGTACACCCGTTCAAGTGCACATCAATTTTGGAAACACATCACAGGTATATGGGGGACACTCATTATAGTGTCACACCTTTTCCTGATTTGTGACACCAGTGAATTTTAGCGCACCTGATTTCTTTTCTACCGATGAAGGTTTTGTTTGAGGTTCCTCACATATTGAAAGTGTGAAGTTGAATCTGTTCCATCAGGAAACACTCCCACGGACATCTATCGGCAATCGAACTTCTCGTCCGAACATTAGGAAATAGGGTGAGAACCCTGTAGATTCATGCTTTGTACAGTTGTATGCATGGACCATGGCTTCCACATGTTTACTCCAAGACCGCTTCTCGACTTGCTTGAGAGTCCCTAGCATATCTAGGAGGGTCCTATTGAACCGTTCTGGCTGTGCATCGCCCTCCGGATGATAAGGTGTGGTTCTGGACTTCTGCACCTGCAACATGTCCAACAGCTCTTTGATCAACTTACTCTCAAAGTCTCTACCTTGATCAGAGTGTATCCAATTGGGTAGTCCATAATGAATAAAATACTTCTGCCAAAGGACTTTGGCTACAGTCACAGCCTTTTGATCTTTAGTGGGGAAGGCTTGAGCATAACTGGTGAAGTGGTCCGTTGCCACCAGCACATTTCCAACTCCCGCTGTATCGTTCTCAATGCAGAGATAGTCCATGCACACAAGATCCATGGGTCCCGTACTTTCAGATGACCCATAGAGGCAGCTCTCACAGGCAGGGTCTTCCTCTGGATACACCTCCTGCATATCTGTACATGTTGCTCAACATGTTCCCTCATGCAAGGCCAATAGAACCGATCTTGTACTAGGCCATAGTTCTTGTCCACCCCGAGATGCCCATGTTGATCGTGGATAGCTCTCAGGACCATGCCACGGTATCTGTGCGGTAGCACCAATTGTTTTCTGTCAGGGTGATCATGATACTTCACGACCCTATAGAGTACTCCATCTTCGAGATGTAGTCGGCTCCATTCTCTTCGGTATAATTCTCTTTGACTCACAGGTAGAGAAGTCAGCAATTTAGGATTCTTAGTCTTTATTGCTCTGATAACTATCCCAATATACCAGTCCTGCGCTTGAGCCTTCCTCTTGTCTTCTGTGGTTATACTGGACCACTGTTGAAGCATGACTGGAGCATGGAACACCTCAGGCACAGCTTCTGGAGAGTGGCTAATGGAGTCTATCCCTCTTAGCTCGGCAAATTCTTCTTGACTCTCGGCCACCACATACATCTGACAAAAGGCTCCTACCCCGGGCCCAGGGATCTCTTCCCACTCCTCTTCTTCTTGGTGAGGAGGGAGTCTAGGTCTGCGGGACAGGGCATCTGCGCTGACATTCTTGGGCCCAGGCTTGTACTTCAGGCTGAAACTGTAGCTTGACAAGGCAGCCAACCACCTATGTCCTGTGGCATCCAGCTTGGCTGTAGTCTGTATGTAGGTAAGTGGATTGTTGTCAGTCCTTACTTTGAATGTTGCTCCATACAAATAGTCATGCAGCTTATCCACGATGGCCCACTTGAGTGCCAGAAATTCCAATTTATGAACTGGATAGTTCTTCTCTGCACCTGTAAGACTACTACTTATGTAAGCCACCGGCCTCAATCCTTCTGGATAACTTTGGTGCAGTACACCCCGTAGGCCTTCCATATTGGCATCCACATGGAGGATATATGGTTTCTCAGGGTCTGCATAGGCTAAGACAGGAGCTTCTGTAAGTCTCTTCTTCAATGTCAGAAAGGCATCTTCACATCCGGAAGTCCATTTCTCTCCAAAGGGGTCTTTAGGATATGGTGCCTTAGCACCCCTTACATCAGAGGTAATCTTCAGCAGGTCATGTAACTCTCGAGCAATATTTGAGTAGTCTTTCACAAACCTTCGGTAGTAACCACAGAATCCGAGAAAGGACCGCAACTCACTGATGTTATCTTGGCCAATTCAACACTGCTTCAATTTTAGCAGGATTTGTGGCTACTCCTTCAGCGGAGACTATGTGCCCCACATAAGTGACAGAGTTTTGGGCAAATCGGCATTTGTCCACTGATAGCTTCAGGCCTTCAGCTTGAAGTCGATCCAACACCTTTAGCAATCTTTGTTCATGCTCCTCTGGCATCTTCCCAAAAACAATTAGATCATCTAGATACACTAGACACTCTTTGGGATTCATATCCCCCACAGTTTTCTCCATCAGCCTCAGAAAAGTAGCAGGAGCTCCTGTGACTCCCTGTGGCATTCTGGTAAACTGGAAAAACCCCAAAGGGCAGATGAAAGCTGTCTTTTCCTGATCCTCCTTCTTCATCGGTACCTGATAATATCCAGACCTCAAGTCAAGCACACTGAACCACTGGCTGCCAGATAGGGCGTTCAGAAGATCCTCTATCCGGGGCAAAGTGTACTGATCTGGCACAGTCCTCTTGTTCAGAGTACGGTAGTCCACACATAGCCGAAATGAACCATTCTTTTTCCTCACTACCACAATAGGTGAGGCATAGGGACTCTGTGATGATGCCTGCTCCTTCCATCTGCTGGAGTATGTCCCGGACATCTTCCACATCTCGAGGGGGTATTCTTCTTGACCTTTCTCTGAAAGGAGTAGAATCAGCAAGTCTTATAGCATGGGTGGCACTCTTAGAACACCCCACGTCCATCTCTGCTCTGGAGAACACTCCCTCTCGGGTGGCCAGTTTTGAACGAAGGCTGTCTTTCCACTGCTGTGGTAGAGGAGAATCTTCTAGATCAAAATCTAAAGGTGCTTTCACATGATCCTTCTGTTCTGTACTCACTGACATGATGGACAAAACTTGATCTAAAAGGTGTATCACACCAATCTTCTGATGACGATCAATCCGGATTTCTGTGAGGGTCAAATTCTGTACCATCACAGGAAAGCTCCGACGCCAATCTTTTACCTCAGGTATGAGAGTCCACCCCTTCTTCTGATCCTCTTCAGGCAGAGATTTAATAAGGTATTGTCCAGTTCCCCCCAACATTTCATGGTGCATTGAGGCTATGGCTCGTAGAGTTTTGGTCTCACCAGGCTTCACAAATGCAGGTTCTGTTCCTGAATAGTGGCATAACCCTGGTTTTGTTTCAAGGGCTAGTCGTTGACACTCTTTTCCTAGGACAGTTACATTTGGAAGGATTGGGAAACAGGGATTTCGGGCACAAGAGTTTTGTTAAAAAGATTTCTTTTATTCAACACAAAACTAAATATTTTAAAATCATAGAAAAATACAGGCAAATAATTGTGTATTAAGGACACAGTGAGACCACACAACAATGGTCTATGTTGTACAATATCTCAGTGCATAGAACTTATAAAAGTCGATTTACATACAGTTCAAAGTACAAGATCATTAGTAGTCATATAATCCTTGGAAACGTATTGCTTGATATCAGAAGAACCGCCGACGGACACCCAAGCAGTATGGTGCCGGTCAGCGGGGTCGACTGAAAATATAAGTTAACATTCACCATGTAATATATGACCTTTGCTCGACATGTTTCGCTTTCTTAGACAAAAAAGCTTCATCTGGAGCATATCATTTCTTTTGTCTGTGTGAGAAATAACAGTATTTAGATAGATTACATATATATGTTACCTCATTTTCAGTATGTTATGATTACAATTGCATATCATTTATCTCTCCTTTTAATTACATACAATCGTCTTACACATCTCAGATAAGTCCTTCTATTTTTGCAATATCAACACAATATAACATTGGGTCTTAAGTTGCATTCAGACACTAAAGGAGTTTAGGGGAAAGGACGGAGGCTGCCAATAGTGAGTATATGTGGGGATCCATGCTGTAGTTATCGTATAAGCATATATATCCTGTTTATATACCTGGTAAATGGACAGAAAAATGTATACATACCTGTACATATAGTAATCAGGCACATATCTCAAATTCCATAGAGAATTCTTTAACGAGGAGGACTGTGCGTTTTGGGAAGCTCAAAAAAGGCAATGTATAGTGACATAGTAGTGAGGGTAGTCACTCCATGTCTCATATCTGGGTGGATGAGAGCAGAAAAACAATGTTTCTCAAAGTAGTAGGCGTTTTTATTCTATGATATCACTTTAAGGGAAAGCCCATAGAAATGCTAAACCATAAGCTCAAGTGTTTTAAAGTGGTAAAATCAGTGTGCCTCATGCTTGTTATAAGAGTGTGTAAGTACCTATAGAGCCCATAGACTATCTGCCTTAAAAGGGGGGCAAAAGAAAAGACACATAGTCATTCTGGACCGTAAGAATAGACAGGTGCCATGCGTTTCTAAACGATTATACACCAACATACAGAGTTTACCCATTCGTGTATGGGCTACCCCTATAGTAAAATATATATCATGTATATTGATTTGCTTTCACACACATATGTGAATATGTGTGTGTAATCAATTTAGTATCCGGCCCACCCTCCTCTATAATAGTAGGGGGGTGACCAGGGTTATATATAGATAAGTAGTTGCTACATAGGGTCCAAGATGAGTACATGCAAAGCGTACTTAGAATAAACATAGGTAATAAACATAGTGGTAAATATATAGAGTGCCACCCAAAATGATAGATCCCTATGCAGTGCGAAAGTTCCAAACATACACAGACATCTTAGCAATGCTCACCAAACTTAGGAAGGACCAGAGCTTAAATGTAGGGAGCGTGTCTCCTCTGCTTGTATGTCGGCTGTTAAGCATAGTAAGATTAAGGTGAATTCCCGGATATCGCAAAAGTGTAATGTTACAGTATTAGTACTGGCCATATAAAGCTTACCCCTTGCCACGCTGTTCCCAGCTTCCGCACAGTCCTCACCGGATGGGGAACCTCCACCATACCAGGGCTTGTAAATGGCACCCTTAAGTAGCATGGATCCCGGGCGGTTCGTCAAACGGACGTCACCGCCCCGGCCACTCCCACCGGACATCGCTCGAGAGCCAGCGCGGGGACACCCCAGCGAGGCTCTCGGCTTAGTCACGGGTGTATGCAGATCATACAGAGGCAGGAAGTGCCTCCGTAGTCCGCTCAGGTGCCACAGGAAGTTCCGCCCGGAAGGGGCGGGACTAACCTGCGGCCTATCTGGCCGCACATATCTCACTGATGAGGCCGACCTCCATGCTTACCCACACTGCCCCCACAGGATCGGTCCGCAATTACATGAGAATTCTAATTGCCTCAAATGAAAAAACAACACAACAAGACAGAAATTATATATTTAAAAAATACAGATATAAAAGCATATTTCACTAAGGTACAAAGATGTTCCTGGTGAAACCAGGAGATATATATCGGTAACATATTTGTTTATCAAAAATTATTATATAACCATGTTTATTTTTTGACATTAACCACTAGTAAGGGCGTTCAATAGTAACAGCCCTAATGAAAGAACAGGGGCTGGACTGCCCCCTACTAGAAACACTTCCATACTTCAAACCCCAAGAGAAAGTTGCATATTTTGACTTATTATAAATCCTCAAGATCATAATATTGATGAGATAGGGATTATAGCACAAAAAACTGTTTGTTATACATAAGAAAGGAAGAGGGGTATATGTGCCATAAAACCTATTTGATGTGAAGAGGTATCAGAATAATTGAATATATATATACGGGGGGAGGATGACCACGCCAAAACCAAGCCGACACCCTGACCCATATATCCCACAAAGGGCCATTATCGTAACCAGAGTATGCTACTCGAGGTGCAATTAGGTCTATTGGCATTAGGTAAGCAAGGAAACCTTCACAGAAAGGGTTTGTACGACTGTGTTTCGTTTAACCCAGGTCTATAAGTGGCATTGAGACGCTCTATCCAGAGAGTCTCTCTCTGGAGAATTTTTTTGTCCCAGTTGCCACCCCGAGGATCTTGAGGAATAACCTCAAGCACATAAAATCTTGCCTTTTTGGGATTGAACCTGTGGTATAGGTCAAGGTGTCTGCTCACGGGCGTGATCATCCTTCCCCCTGCTGATACGTACACATGGTCATTTATCCTTTGGCGGAGCTCTCTTATAGTTTTACCTATATAGAACATGCCGCAGGTACAATGCATCATGTATACCACTCCACGTGTGCTACAGTCGGCTCGAAATTTTGGAGCAAATGTCTCCCCATTAGGTAAAGTGTATTCAGTATTCTCCTCTATCCAAGGACATAAAGCGCATTTGCGACATTTATAAGTACTTATAAATGTCGCAAATGCGCTTTATGTCCTTGGATAGAGGAGAATACTGAATACACTTTACCTAATGGGGAGACATTTGCTCCAAAATTTCGAGCCGACTGTAGCACACGTGGAGTGGTATACATGATGCATTGTACCTGCGGCATGTTCTATATAGGTAAAACTATAAGAGAGCTCCGCCAAAGGATAAATGACCATGTGTACGTATCAGCAGGGGGAAGGATGATCACGCCCGTGAGCAGACACCTTGACCTATACCACAGGTTCAATCCCAAAAAGGCAAGATTTTATGTGCTTGAGGTTATTCCTCAAGATCCTCGGGGTGGCAACTGGGACAAAAAAATTCTCCAGAGAGAGACTCTCTGGATAGAGCGTCTCAATGCCACTTATAGACCTGGGTTAAACGAAACACAGTCATACAAACCCTTTCTGTGAAGGTTTCCTTGCTTACCTAATGCCAATAGACCTAATTGCACCTCGAGTAGCATACTCTGGTTACGATAATGGCCCTTTGTGGGATATATGGGTCAGGGTGTCGGCTTGGTTTTGGCGTGGTCATCCTCCCCCCGTATATATATATTCAATTATTCTGATACCTCTTCACATCAAATAGGTTTTATGGCACATATACCCCTCTTCCTTTCTTATGTATAACAAACAGTTTTTTGTGCTATAATCCCTATCTCATCAATATTATGATCTTGAGGATTTATAATAAGTCAAAATATGCAACTTTCTCTTGGGGTTTGAAGTATGGAAGTGTTTCTAGTAGGGGACAGTCCAGCCCCTGTTCTTTCATTAGGGCTGTTACTATTGAACGCCCTTACTAGTGGTTAATGTCAAAAAATAAACATGGTTATATAATAATTTTTGATAAACAAATATGTTACCGATATATGTCTCCTGGTTTCACCAGGAACATCTTTGTACCTTAGTGAAATATGCTTTTATATCTGTATTTTTTAAATATATAATTTCTGTCTTGTTGTGTTGTTTTTTCATTTGAGGCAATTAGAATTCTCATGTAATTGCGGACCGATCCTGTGGGGGCAGTGTGGGTAAGCATGGAGGTCGGCCTCATCAGTGAGATATGTGCGGCCAGATAGGCCGCAGGTTAGTCCCGCCCCTTCCGGGCGGAACTTCCTGTGGCACCTGAGCGGACTACGGAGGCACTTCCTGTCTCTGTATGATCTGCATACACCCGTGACTAAGCCGAGAGCCTCGCTGGGGTGTCCCCGCGCTGGCTCTCGAGCGATGTCCGGTGGGAGTGGCCGGGGCGGTGACGTCCGTTTGACGAACCGCCCGGGATCCATGCTACTTAAGGGCGCCATTTACAAGCCCTGGTATGGTGGAGGTTTCCCATCCGGTGAGGACTGTGCGGAAGCTGGGAACAGCGTGGCAAGGGGTAAGCTTTATATGGCCAGTACTAATACTGTAACATTACACTTTTGCGATATCCGGGAATTCACCTTAATCTTACTATGCTTAACAGCCGACATACAAGCAGAGGAGACACGCTCCCTACATTTAAGCTCTGGTCCTTCCTAAGTTTGGTGAGCATTGCTAAGATGTCTGTGTATGTTTGGAACTTTCGCACTGCATAGGGATCTATCATTTTGGGTGGCACTCTATATATTTACCACTATGTTTATTACCTATGTTTATTCTAAGTACGCTTTGCATGTACTCATCTTGGACCCTATGTAGCAACTACTTATCTATATATAACCCTGGTCACCCCCCTACTATTATAGAGGAGGGTGGGCCGGATACTAAATTGATTACACACACATATTCACATATGTGTGTGAAAGCAAATCAATATACATGATATATATTTTACTATAGGGGTAGCCCATACACGAATGGGTAAACTCTGTATGTTGGTGTATAATCGTTTAGAAACGCATGGCACCTGTCTATTCTTACGGTCCAGAATGACTATGTGTCTTTTCTTTTGCCCCCCTTTTAAGGCAGATAGTCTATGGGCTCTATAGGTACTTACACACTCTTATAACAAGCATGAGGCACACTGATTTTACCACTTTAAAACACTTGAGCTTATGGTTTAGCATTTCTATGGGCTTTCCCTTAAAGTGATATCATAGAATAAAAACGCCTACTACTTTGAGAAACATTGTTTTTCTGCTCTCATCCACCCAGATATGAGACATGGAGTGACTACCCTCACTACTATGTCACTATACATTGCCTTTTTTGAGCTTCCCAAAACGCACAGTCCTCCTCGTTAAAGAATTCTCTATGGAATTTGAGATATGTGCCTGATTACTATATGTACAGGTATGTATACATTTTTCTGTCCATTTACCAGGTATATAAACAGGATATATATGCTTATACGATAACTACAGCATGGATCCCCACATATACTCACTATTGGCAGCCTCCGTCCTTTCCCCTAAACTCCTTTAGTGTCTGAATGCAACTTAAGACCCAATGTTATATTGTGTTGATATTGCAAAAATAGAAGGACTTATCTGAGATGTGTAAGACGATTGTATGTAATTAAAAGGAGAGATAAATGATATGCAATTGTAATCATAACATACTGAAAATGAGGTAACATATATATGTAATCTATCTAAATACTGTTATTTCTCACACAGACAAAAGAAATGATATGCTCCAGATGAAGCTTTTTTGTCTAAGAAAGCGAAACATGTCGAGCAAAGGTCATATATTACATGGTGAATGTTAACTTATATTTTCAGTCGACCCCGCTGACCGGCACCATACTGCTTGGGTGTCCGTCGGCGGTTCTTCTGATATCAAGCAATACGTTTCCAAGGATTATATGACTACTAATGATCTTGTACTTTGAACTGTATGTAAATCGACTTTTATAAGTTCTATGCACTGAGATATTGTACAACATAGACCATTGTTGTGTGGTCTCACTGTGTCCTTAATACACAATTATTTGCCTGTATTTTTCTATGATTTTAAAATATTTAGTTTTGTGTTGAATAAAAGAAATCTTTTTAACAAAACTCTTGTGCCCGAAATCCCTGTTTCCCAATCCTTCCAAATGTAATTGATCAATTGAGGATAGGGGCACACCCTAAATTGGATACGTCATGGCCAAGATGGCTGCTATCTGTGGACACATGACTTGTAAAATAATTTTCCTAGGACAGGGCTGACCTCCATCAATCGGTCTAAGGAGACGTCTCCCACTTCTGTCAGATAGGCCCTGAATATATCCTGTACCATCTTTGCATTAGTACCCAATATTATTGGGGCACACACTTTCTTGGCCGCAGGGCATATCAAAGCTTCCAGCTCCATAGGACATATCATCCCTGTGTTTAACTGGGGAATAGTTATGGTCACTTTTATGCATCCCTCCACAGGTTGAGCTTGAGACCCAACGCCCCATAGCTGAAACTCTCCTGCAGGTTCCATAGGAATGTGTTTCAAATGACGTTCATAGAAGTCTCTGTAGATAATGGTGACTTGAGAACCTGTATCTAGCAATGCTGAAGCATGAATTCCTTCTACTTGCACATGTATCAAAGATTTAGGCCCAATCTTGGCCCCAACAGATAGACTATATGTAGGCCGGGTCTTCCTTCGCTTGTAAGACCTGGTCATTCGAGTCTCCTCGAGCTCGGTTGCCAGTACCTCCACACCCACCTCCATGGAATTTGCAGGGCACTTCCGCTGAAAATGCCCTGACTTTCCACATTTAAAACAGTCCCCTCGGTGGGGTGAATCCTCAGGAAACAGCTTTTTCTGAGTCTTCCTGTGTTGCCCCCCCACTTCCAGGGGGAGGATCTGCTCTCTCTGGTGGTGATTTGCATAAGAGCTCCAATTCAGCCACCTTCTTCCTAAGAGCTGACAGTTCTGTATCCTCTTTCTCCTTCTGTAGGGGTGGACACATCTGGTCTTCCAATCTCCTGGCTGTATTTATTAATGTGGAATAAGGCAGAACTTTATCATCCAACTTGGCTCTCAGCAGAATCATAACTGGATTATTGGTCAAACCACCTCTCTGAATTTGCTTAGATAGCCGAGCATCCAACTCAGAGGCAGTGACTGCTCCTTTATGGAATAACTTTCCTAGCGATAGCTGTAACCGGTTGATATAGTCAGTGGCTTTTTCATGCTCCTTCTGCTTAGTGGCTAGGAACTTAACCAACAGATCATCCAAATCTTCTGATTTCCCATAAGCATCCTGTAAGACTCGTAGATAGTCGTGCACAGTAGCTTGCCCATTTACTCCCTTGTACAGTCTTATCATGTCTGTAGCGGGAAAACGAAGACTCTCTACCAACCGCTGTTTTTTTATGGTATCCGTACAAGACCATTCCTCCAACAACTGCATAGCATTATCCTTCCAGACCTCAAAAGGCTCTTCTCCTGCAGGTACAGGTTGATTCCCAGAAAACACCTTTAGTTTGCGGTAACTATGGGTGTGGTTTGCCATCACTATGGCTTCTGAGAGTTTCTGTAGTATGTCCGATACATCACTACCTCCTGTAGGCAGGGTGCGTACTTCAGGGTTGTCTGGTTTCAGTAATGCTGTAGATGGATAAGATTCTGCTTTAGGAGTAATCATCCCCTGTCCTGCAATAGGATGGGCAGTTTGTTTTGGAATAGCTCCGGCCTTTCCGGAGATGGGAGTCAGGAGCTTAGAATAATTTTCTGTGACATAGTCTTTCTGTTCTAATTTAAAGGGTGGTTGCAGTGAGACCCTTTCTTTCTTATCAAGGAGAGCATACACTAAGGAGCATCCTTCATCTGGGGCTCCATATAAATGAACGTTGGTAGGCATCTCATGGTCTCCCAAGTCCGTATGACAATATATTAACATGTAAGTTTGGCCTTCAGAATCTTGCAGGATATCCCTGATGGTCGCCATTTCTATTCCCAATCAAATTTCTATACACAAGATGACGTGATTCATCTCACAGCAGGAGGGAACTTTGCATAACATCACAGCTTGCTGTAATGGTACATTTCTTTGCTGGGCCCACTCTTTTGCAAAGGAGGGAGTGGCCTGAGGACTTAACCTATTCTCAATGGTTGTACCCCAATAGATCTCAGCAGTGCCTCCATATGTAACAGGGTTTTGGGGACGCCCCCTAATGTCTTTGGGGTCCCCAAACCTAGTTAACTCACTATGCCTGACAGGCGGGTCCTGAGCCTCCGCTATCTGGGAGCTGGGGTACATGTCTGCGGCAGTGCCTCCACCCAGTGGGGCATCTGGGGTAAAGATGTGGGGCCCCACCGGGAACATACTTGGTGAAATGAGACTGACACAGCCTAACTGGAACTAACTTTATATAGTAAGTAGCAAATGAATCAACATACATAGGAAAATACAATAGAGTAAAGTAGATAACAAATGCAATGTGGATTTTCCTCACCCACCCACTAGCACACCTGCGACTCACCCCCTTATCTTCGCCCTAGTGGCCGTTGGTGCACATAGGAGAGTTGGGGCCCTTGTAAGTCCTGTTCCGCAGAGTCACTGAAGCAGCCTGAAATGTGCAATGTCCACTCTGAACCTCAGAGTCTTTACTATGAGTGAGGAGACAGGTGCCCTGTGGTGATACAGGGAGAGGCTTGGCTTACCCTCACAACACGATTAACCAGATCAGTCCGCGGCAGTCTCCTCTCACGGAATTCACCAGACGTCTGGACTCAGTGCTTGTCTTTGCCAGCGGGTCCCTCTCTCAGCTGGGGTGGTCTTGGGTGAAGCAAGTTCTCTCAGCAGGGTTCTATCTCTGTGCTGCAGTCTTTCACGGCTAGTAGCCTGTCCTCTCCCTGGCTGAGCATGTGGTAACTTTTAGAAGTCTTCCAGGACCTCCTTCCTCAGAGCTGTGTCCGAAATCCCAACAGGACCTGCGATGATGCCACAATCATGAGACTGGAAAGGCGATCAATGCCCAATGTTTTATTAACAGCATACTGAGTCCATCTGCCATCTACTGGGCATTTCAGATAATACAGCCTGTGTAACTCCACAGGGTTACATGTATATATACATGTATATATACAGTATCTTACAAAAGCGAGTACATCCTTCATATTTTTGTAAATATTTGATTATATCTTTTAATGTGACAACACTGAAGAAATTACCCTTTTCTACAATGTAAAGTAGTGAGTGTACAGCTTTTATAACAGTGTAAATTTGCTGTCCCCTCAAAATAACTCAACACACAGCCATTAATGTCTAAACTGCTGGCAACAAAAGTGAGTACACCCCTAAGTGAAAATGTCCAAATTGGGCGTAATTAGCCATTTTCCCTCCCCGGTGTCATGTGACTCGTTAGTGTTACAAGGTCTCAGGTGTGAATGAGGAGCAGGTGTGTTAAATTTGGTGTTATCTTTCTCACTCTCTCATACTGGGCACTGGAAGTTCAACATGGCACCTCATGGCAAAGAACTCTCTGAGGATCTGAAAAAAAGAATTGTTGCTCTACATAAAGATGGCCTAGGCTATAAGAATATTGCCAAGACCCGGAAACTGAGCTGTAGCATGGTGGCCAAGACCATACAGCGGTTTAACAGGACAGGTTCCACTCATAACAGGCCTCGTCATGGCAAGGAAACTAAAGAAGGTGAGTACACGTGCTCAGCATCCTATCCAGAGGTTGTCTTTAGGAAATAGAGGTATGAGTGCTGCCAGCATTTCTGCAGAGGTTGAAGGGGTGGGAGTCAGTCTGTCAGTCTGTCAGTGCTCAGACCATACTCCGCACACTGCATCAAACTGGCCTGCATTGCTGTCATCCCAGAAGGAAGCCTCTTCTAAAGATCATGCACAAGAAAGCCCGCAAACAGTTATTGGAACCATGTCCTGTGGTCTGATGAGACCAAGATAAACTTATTTGGTTCAGATGGTGTGAAGCTTCTGCGGCGGCAACCAGGTGAGGAGTATAAAGACAAGTGTGTCTTGCCTACAGTCAAGCATGGTAGTGTCATGGTCTGGAGCTGCATGAGTGCTGCCGGTTTAACGTTAAAAAACCCTACCTCGTGAAAATTCCCTACCCTCGTCACTTCCTGTGCACATACGTCATGGAACAGCTGAGCCGCTTCCTACTGTGCATGCTCATAGCTGCGGAGGGTAGGGAATTTTCACGGGGTAGTGTTGTGTAATGTTACACCGCATCAGCTGTTGCCATGGGTACATTAAATCATCTCCGCTGCAACATTAAATCATCTCCGCTCCAACCCCTATGACTTCTGTGATCTCGGCTCCAAAATGTAAAAGCGACGGTGGCTCTATGAAAATATAAATCACAGAGATCTCGGCTCCATGATTTATATTTTCATAGACCCGCCACCGCTTTTATATTTTGGAGCCAAGATCAGGGAAGTCAGAGGGGTTGGAGCGGAGATGATTTAATGTACCCGTGGCAACAGCTGATGCGGTGTAACGTTAAAAAACACTACCCCGTTAAAATTCCCTACCCTCCGTAGCTGTGTGCATGCGCAGTGGTAAGCTGCTCAGCTGTTCAATGACGTAGGTGCACAGGAAGTGACAAGGGTAGGGAATTTTCACGGGTAGGATTTTTTCACGGAACACCGGCAGTGGGGAGCTACAGTTCATTGAGGGAACCATGAATGCCAACATGTACTGTGACATACTGAAGCAGAGCATGATCCCCTCCCTTCGGAGACTGAGCTGCAACGCAGTATTCCAACATGATAACGACCCAAACACACCTCCAAGATGACCACTGCCTTGCTAAAGAAGCTGAGGGTATGGGTGAAGGACTGGCCAAGCATATCTCTAGACCTAAACCCTATTGAGCATCTGTGGGGCATCCTCAAATGGAAGGTGGAGGAGCACAAGGTCTTTAACATCCGCCAGCTCCGTGATGTCATCATCGAGGAGTGGAAGAGGACTCCAGTGGCAACCTGTGAAGCTCTGGTAAACTCCATGCCCAAGAGGATTAAGGCAATGCTGTAAAATAATGGTAGTCACACAAAATATTGACACTTTGGGCCGAACTTGGACATTTTGACTTAGGGGTGTACTCACTTTTGTTGCCAGTGGTTTAGACATTAATGGCTGTGTGTTGAATTATTTTGAGAGGACAGCAAATTTACACTGTTAGGGCTCTTTCACACACGGAGTCTGCCAGGTGGACTCCGTTTTTGTCAGCGGGGGATCGATCTACCGATCCCCCCGCTGAGCAGGTGGATGACAGCTGTGTCTTTGCGCTGTGTGCGGAGACACAGCTGTCAGGTCCCCATTCATCTCTATGGGGGGATCAGATGGGAACGGACCGTCTGTCTGTTCTCATCCGATCCGACCCGCCAGACGGATGGAAAATAGGGTTTCATTTTTTCAATGGTGTCACATGAAAAGATATAATAAAATATTAACAAAAATGTGAGGGGCGCACTCACTTTTGTGAGATACTGCATATATATATATATATATATATATATATATATATATATATATACACAGTATATATTTATATATATATATATATATATATATATATATGTATTAGAAAAAATATAGACACTATATTATTTACAGGACTGTGTTCATTTGGTAGGTTTACCCCCTTTAGGCCGGCGCCTCCAGGCCATTTAAGACGTTTCAGATGTCGGGAGGTGTGGCGGGATTTATGATCATGTGAAGGCTGTGATTGGCTGTCACTGCAATTTCATGAACGGAAAGCTCCTTATTGCAAGAAGAGATTGGGAGCATTTCCGTTAGCCACTGGTGCTGCCACTGTGCTCGGTGCAAATCTCGGCCACAGCTGTGTCTGTTAATTGGTACACAAATATGCGGCCACTCATCACCAAGGCCCACCCGCCGAGAGATCGCATATTTGTGTCTTGTCGGTCTCTAGGGGTTAAGCTACCACCAACAAAAAATTGGTTGTAATTCCATATTTTTTTACATAAAAGAAAAAGCAAAACAAACTATACCATTAATGCTTAAACTAATATAAAAATCAAAAATACCCTTTTTCTCAATATGATTTGTTTTGGCAAGATTTGATAAACTAGCCAAGAAATATCACTTTATTATTTTAATAAGGAAACTGCGGGGGGGGGGGGGGGCTTGTTGAATTTTCTCCTCTGATGAGGCGATACATTTTGTGTTGGAAAATGTCACACTTAACCTTCAATGATTACAAACTTTTAATTAACAAATAATAAAACAGTGTTCTTCTCCACTGCATACCTGAAGACAGCATCGTAAGGAAAACAGTTACCTCATATACACCATTTGCAATGTTTTGAAGATTTTCACTCTTCTGGTATGTATTTGAAGCCTGTTAAATTAAGGTTATTATCTGCAAGTTGTACAGCTCAATAACAATAACATCTAATGCTGAAAGAGGTTAATGTACTTTCTGATATTCACTTTCTGCCTGAGGGTCAATGAAATCCAACACGGGTTATTCCCACATTGAAACTTTTTAAATTAAAAAGAAACAAATGATGAGACTTCCAAAGTTTTGGCTTTTTATTTAACCATCCCAATACTGGGCACTTTCACCCCCTTCCTTCCCAAACCAATTTTCAGCTTTGAGTGCTCACAGTTTGAATGACAATTACTCAGTTATGCTACACTGTACCCAAATGAAATTTTATTTTTCATTTTGTTCACACAAACAGAGCTTTCTTTTGGTGGTATTAATTCACCACTGGGTTTTTTTTATTTTTTGCAATCTAAGCCAAAAAAGTGTGAAAAGTTTGAAAAAAAAATATATATTTTCTAATTTCCGTTTCAAAAGAAATCCAATAAATACAATTTTGTCGTAAATTTAGACCAGAATGTATTCTGCTACATGTCTTTTGTAAAAAAAAAAAAAAAAAAAATCCTGATAAGTTTATGATAATAGGTTTGTATGAAAGGTATAGAGTCTACAAGCCAGGCTAAGTATCAATGAGAATTGATCAGTCCTGATGTACTGACTTCCTATCTCGTTTCATGAGGCCCTAAAATGTCAGGACAGTACAAATAACCCCCAAATGACCCCTTTTTGTAAAGATGACAGTCCGAAGTATTTAGTGAGTTTTTTGAAGTTGCAATTTTTTGTCCACAATAGTTTGGATGAAGATTTTTTTTCCCCACAAAATTGTCATAACAAGTTATTTCTTACACATGGCATAGATAAACTTGCAATTACACCCCAAAATATATTCTGCTACTCCTCCTGAGTATGGAAATACCACATGTGTGAGACTTTTCCAAAGCCTGGCCACATACAGAGGCCCAACGTCCAAGTAACATCCAGGCTTTCTATAGGCATAAATTACACTTTTAATTTCCTGAGTACCTATCACATTTTTGAAGGCGCTGGAGCACCAGGACAATGGAATTGCCCACAAATGACTCCATTTTGGAAGGAAAACACCCCCAATGTATATTCTACAAAGCATAATGAGTCTTTTGAACATGTCATTTTTTTCTACAGGTTTTTGGAAAATGTGGAAAGAAAATTAAAACTTATTTTTTTTACACAAAGTTGTCAATTTATAGGATACTTCTAAAACATAGCATGTACATATAAAAAATTACACCCCAAAATACATTCTGCTACTCCTCCTGAGTATGGGGATACCACACGTGTGAGACTTTTCCACAGCCTGGCCACATACAAAGGCCCAACATCCAAATAGCACTGTCAGATGCTCTAAAGGCATAAATTACACATTTCATTTCCTAAGTACCTATCACAATTTTGAAGGCCCTGGAGCACCAGGACAAAGGAATTACCCTCAAAATGACCCCATTTTGGAAAGAAAATTCCCCAATGTATATTCTACAAGGCATAATGAGTCTTTTGAACATGTTATTTTTTTTCCACAAGTTTTTGGAAAATGTGGAAAAAAACTGAAAATGAATTTTTTAACACAAAGTTGTCATTTTTTAAAATATTTCTAACACATAGAATGTACATACCAATAATGACACCCTAAAATACATTCTACCCTTCTCCTGAGTATGGCAATACCACATGTGTGAGAACTTTCCACAGACTGGCCACATACATAGGCCCAACATGCAAGTAGCAACTTCAGGCTTCTAACACATAGCATGTACATACCCAGAATGACACCCCAAAATACATTCTGCTGAGCAAAGGGTAAAAAAAAGGATTACCTGTAGTTTTAGCAGGCAGGAATAGTGTCCCAGCACAGGAAAAGCATTGGTACAGACAGCCAACGGAAATGTCCTGGCAGCAGCCAGCAGGCAGAGATATGCCAAAGTTTTGATCCTGGCAGTAGTTCAGGTAGCAGGCATAGGCATGACCAGTTCAGGTGGCACAGGCAGAGGCTTGGCCAGTTCAGTTGGCAGGCAGAGGCATGGCCAGTTCAGGTGGCAGCACTTAGGACCTTGGTCAGGTAAGACCTGAGGTCAGAGGTAGGGGCTTCTCCCACCCAAATCTCTTTGAAGCCCCCGAGTTTCCACAACCTAATCTAAGAAAACCCGGAGAAAAAAGTTTTCTCCACTCAGAAATTCTGTTCTGGAGCCCCTCACATATGTGGGACCCCTGTGCTGTCTTGAATCCCACTAATACAGTGGCAGGGCAAACGATCAGTTCTGGATGCAGGCAAAAAGCATGGTCATTTAACAGGCTGAGTTCAATTCACGTGTAAGGCAGAAACATCGTATGCAGAGGCATAGTCGATAAACAGTCTGGGTCATACACAGAAATAGTGGAAACTGGAAAAATATCTTCACATCATAGTCGGTAAACAGTTCGTGTCATACACAGAAATAGCGGAAAGGAAAATGTCTTTACTTCACTAATAGTATAGCCAAGTGTGATAAATCCAATAGCATTCTTCAATACAGAGGCCTGACTAGGAGGGACATTGGGGACAGTAGTATTGGGTGTCACGACAAATTCCTCTATTTGAACATACGCAACATTTTTTTTTTGGGGGGGGGGGGTTGCGGCCTGTGTGGGTAGATGAGTGGATATCGGGGAAGTGCCTTTCATGAAGTTTGGCTAATGTATCAGAGCGAACTTGTTCAGGGGCATGGCCATGGGGATAGAGAAGGGCTGTGATAACGTCCTCTTGAAATTTTAGATAGGTTAGGGATCTTTGGGTGCATTCGGAAAAAATAAAACAGGGAATTAAACAGGGCTAGTTGAATTAAATAAATGGCTACTTTCTTATACCAAAACAATGATCTTCTGGTGGCCAAGTAGGGCTGCATCAGCTGGTCATTCATATCCACCCCCAATAAATAGGTTATATTCATGTATACATTTTGGCTTCTGGATGGGACCTCGTCTTGTCTGAAGTTCCACCAAGATGTCATCATGTATTTTGGAAAGGATGTAGACGTCTCTTTTATCGCTTCACTTTATGGCTAGTACCTCTTCATTCCGCATACTGGCTTTTTCCCCCCAATTCAACTTCTTAGTGACCAATCTCTGTGGGAAGCCCTTGTGGTTGGACCGCGCTGTCCCACAGGCCACAGTCTTCTTTAGGCAGAGATGGCAGAAAAGTGGGGGACTGTAGAAATTGTCTACATATAGGTGGCAACCTTTCACAAACAGTGGTTCTATCAGCTACCAGACAGTTTTGCCACTTGTCCCCATATAGGTAGGGCATCCGGGGGGGGGGGGGGGTTAGCTGACTGTCCTTTCCCTCATGAATTTTAAAATCATATGTGGAACCTGTGGCCCTGTTGCATGCCTTGTAAAATTTTACCCCATATTTGGCCCGTTTGCTGGGGAGGTATTGCTTGATGCCAAGTCTTCCAGCAAGGTGGACTAGGTATTCATCTACACAAATATTTATATCAGGGGTAAACATTTGCTTGAAGCTGGAGCAAAAAAAAAAATGATTAGGGGCCCAATTTTTAATAATTTATCATAATGAGGATGATTACGATGGAGGCACTGTGCATTGTTGTTGAACTTTAAAAATCTCATTATCATTTCGTAATGGGTTCTGGGCATCAAGGAGGAGTAGACTGGCATATGATGGATAGGTTGGGTAGAGCAGTAGGAATGGAGTTCATTTTTTTGTAAGCCCCATGTTGAGGTTTAGTCCAAGGAAAATGTTAAATTCTTCAACAGTTTCCAAACAAAAGGGCGGGCATAGGAAAAATCGGGATTGCTGGCAATATGTTGCCTGGCGTATGGATTACGCTGTAGTTCAGCAGATCATCCATGAAAAATAAATGAAAATAATAAAATGGGGTTACATTTTCTAATTGTATTTGAGGGTCTGGCTGTGCTGTAAAAGGGGAAATTACAGGTTCTGCCGAAGTATCGGGCAGCCATGTAGTGTATATTAGGGAGGCTAGTATAGGCCCTGCCTCATTGCGGATGGGATGCCCCATTTCTAGCATCTGGCCTATCATGTAGGAATGTTCCCCTGCTTGTGCTTGCCACTGCACAAGGACTTGCAGAACTGCTGGTAGATGGTGGTTATTTTACTGGGACAGATGTGTGACAGGTGTTTTCACTGTGTTGGGGACACTGTTTTGGGGACACTAGATGGGTAATCAGTATGTAAAAAGCAGTAAAAACCTCAAAACTCACTGATCCCCGGCTGGCCGCACAGATCTGCTCTCCTTCTCCTCACTGACAAGCTCTGTGTGAGGAGAAGCAGAGCCGATCGCCGTTACAATGGCTGTGTTTACATTACATGACGGCTGTGATTGGACACAACCGTCATGTGATCAGGAGGGCAAATCACAGAGCCCTGTGATCAGGAGGGCCAATCACAGAGCCCTCCTGCCGAGCAGTGTTGCGCTGTGTCTGGGGAACACAGGCACACCGGGATCCCGCAGCTGCGTTGGCATGCAGTCGCATGATTTTGCTCCTTCTGAAGGACGTTCAGGAACGTCCACTCAGAAGGAGGAAGCTCCCACCCAGACATATATGTGCAGTGGCCGGGTGGAAGGTGGTTAAACATATACAGGATTTGAAGTTAGAAGTTAAGAGTACACTCTAGTCAAAAGCTAAAATGAAGCATTGAGGTAAATATAGGGAGGACAGCTTACTTGTGTTCAGTACCTTTTTTTATCATATAGACCCTTTTTGTTTTCAGTATGCCCACTTCATTATGGTGATCTAAGAACCCCTGCTTGTGATACGGGCTCCTGGAAGTTAGGATTTTCGGCTAGCTGTTTCTATAGCTGAAAGATTAATATAAACTCCTATTATTATCTTTATTAAGCTGGAAATTCACAGTTTGGGGATTATGGCTTAGGACTTATTGTGTTCTATATATTTAATCACAAATTGATCATCATTATAGGGGGATTGCATAGCTTTGGTGTAAAGCTGAGCAAGGATATAATACATTGTAAACAAGCAAAAAATTGGGGGAGCAAACCCTGAACATGTATATCTAAAGCCGGTGCAGCTATGGACCAAGCAACATGTATATTAAAAAAGAATAGCGCAACCATGCAAAAGAAATGACTATTAAATATGGAGACAATCCATAAATAAAAATGGGGGTTTAGTCCCACCATATGGCCATATCGTGCTCAAGCCCACCACTGCGTCAATATAATACATTGAACTTTTGGGCTATGGAAAATGCAGAGAGTAAGGCCCCCCTGGCACTATGGGTGGTTCTTGCCTGTCTGGTGTTTGCCATTGTAATGGTGGCCATCTTGTGAGCGTTAATAACTTGCTTTGTTTTTTCCACTTTTTCTGCATTTTGCCACTTTTAAGTCGGATCTATTTTTTTGATATGTGGATTTAAGCTAGGCTTTTGTATATTTTGCTTTTTTGATAAACTATTGTGATTTTCTCCTTTTATGATCTTTCTTAAACCTCTACCCTGTATGTATATTTTAACCCTTGCAGTGTGTGAGGTCATTACTAGGGAGTGTTGTTGGTGGGTGGGATTTTGGGTTCATTAGTCCACTTCCATGTTGTAGTGTTTTGAGAAGGATAAATTGAGCTTCATCGAAACGTTGACACTGTCTCACTGCTGTTTTTGATCTTCATCTTCCGCAACACACGTGAGTGCCTCTAAGCTAGGTTTGGATCAAAATGACAGTGATGTGTGAATCACTGAAATAACCTGTTCTACTAGATCTGTGAATCCATTCACATGTGCTGTTGGCTTCTCTGTTCACCTATGGACGTCGCCTGCTCTACTGTAGATTTATATCCTTTTCCCATTTATCACTTCCTGGGGGACCTCCCCATCTGCTTCCCTATACAGTATATAGACATGCTCAGTTCAGCCTGGGTTGCCTGAGCAACTTTTAAGTTATCTGAGCTCCTGCTGGCCTTGTGTTTAGTGTATTTACCCAGATAGCAAGGATACCTTGCCACAAATGTGTGGCAGTGTTGAATTGTAAGTCTTGTTAACTTGCTGCACATTTTCACTGGAAGGTTGTACACTTGCAGAGCACTTGAAGCACAAGTTCTAATTGACACTTTTCCAATTTGTAGCAAATTTGGGTGGCAAGTCTCCAGCAAGAGCAAAGTTGCAGCGGTGAGTCTACAGCAAGAGCTCTGCAAATCACAGTGACCCCTGTAATGGGATGACTATTGCACAAAACAACTGAACCAGAACTAGCAGCAGACTTGCAGAATGTTTGCAAAGAAAGTTGATCTGGAGTCATGAAATGCAGACTTGCTGCAATTGTGCAACAAACTTGTGAAGCATTGCAAGTCTACCAATAGCTTAACAAGTCATTTTCAAACTTGCAGCTCAATTGCTTGCTATTTGGGCAGTGTCTGACTTTCTGTGTACCTACCGTGGCTTTGTCTTTCATTTGGGCTTGTCTGCCACATGCCCTGACCTTAGCTCATTTCCTTGATCCTCTTCTGTCTCTAGCCATCTCTACTCTACATATGCGAGTGGTCTCTGTATCTTCAGTCAGGTGTACTTGGGGGCCGCGACCTGGTTCGTGGTTACTTCAAGTCCATCTTCAGCTTTAGGGGCCCTGGTGAAGAAGCAGGCTGGGGCTTAGACCCCACGCCCTGAGAAGCCTGAGTTTGGCATTCTACAAGGACTCACTAGCACCTGACACTAACAGAAATAAAACCAATTTTAATGTAGAAGCATGAAGGGTCCCCACCTAGCACAGCTCTTTAATATAAGACAAGAAAACATGTGCAGCTGCAGCTTACATTTTCATGGGGTTTAATTCCTACCAGAAGTTTAGTGGAAAAGTAGTTCTAAAGCATGTATTCTAGCCTATGACAGGAGATTTTATGTGCCCAGCTTACCCAGTCTACAGCAGTGAGGTATGGTAAGGTCATGCTCACCTCCTGGAACCATCAAAAACTGGGATGGAGGTATTTTGTTTACATTTTGTTAAATTTTATTGTAAGGGTTTTTTTTAAACTCTTTGTGTTTCGGGGGTGTGGGGCTGAATTGTAATGGAAGGTCCACTTTAGGGGTTAAAGATTTTGAGAACCATTATGTAATTGATACATACAGAAAACAAACTATACGGCATCAATAAAAATGACTGAAGGTTTAATACCCTGCATCACATAAATATCATTTTAGACATTGTATTCTCTAACGTTTATGTCAGTAACATGTCATGTAACCTGTCATCTTGCACAGTTATGGAAAAGTCAATAAAGAGCACTGTGTGAAGTTCTGTGAATACTGATGTGGATATTTGCTAGCTAGATTTGGTCAGCGGTTCATCTGATGTGGTCATTTAATCCTTTGATGTGGTTATGGGTCATTGTACTCTGCCCAGCAGGCTTGATTTGTGCTAACACAATTGCTTGGTGCACTGTACATGCCTCCCTATGACCTACTCTACATGAATTACTTTCAAATCGCTCCCTAAACTTGTATGTTGTAGTACTGCTAAAACACTTGCATAATGTTAAAGTAGACGTACAGCCAAAGCTTGTTTGGCTGTACATCTCCTATGGATCACAGGAGTGCAGTTTGTTCTGCACTCCTGTGCCTGTTTTCAACAGAGACTAAAGTCCGCTCTCTGCTGACGTCACAAATATTGGTCCAGGCACCGCGTAATCATGACCACAGAGTCGGGATCCACCAGGTGCCTAGACCGACACTCGAGTCAGGCTCTTAAAGAGGAAGTAAACCCTCCTCTACAACTTGTACCTATAGATAAGCCTATGATAAGGCTTACCTATAGGTACTGTAAATATCTCCTAAACATGCACCGTTTAGGAGATATTTACCTTACATGCCGCCAGTGACGTCACTGGCGCATGCGCTCTGAAGGAACGGCCGATCGTGCCGTTCCTTCAGAGTCCCGTCCCGTGACTGTCGGCTCCCGCGCGCGTGCGCGGGAGTGACGTCACGGTGGCTCCGGCCAATCAGATGGCCGGATGCCACGATCCCGGAAGACGGGCGACTGGACATGTCGCCCGTCATAGAGGTGAGTGAGCGGCACGGCGGGGGCTCGTTCTAAGGTAAGTATTGCATAATGAGCTAGTATGCGATACATACTAGCTCATTATGTCTTTCTCTTGCAGGGTGTAAAAAAACAAAAAAAAAAAACAAACGAGTTTACAACCTCTTTAACGAGTCGCTGAGAGCCAGAGCCGTCCGCTCCCAACCCCTCCACAGCTCAGCACTCCAATGAGCGAAGAGGTGGCAGAGCAGAGAGCTGATGATTGACAGTCAGCAGCTCTCTGCTCACGGAGCTGTCAGAACCAAGTGATCAGCGGAGTTCGATCATTCGGTTCCCAGTGTAGAGGCGCCAGGGGACAGATGCAGCCACCTAGGTAAGTATGACTGGGGAAAAAAAAAAATATTCTCATACATCTCCTTTAAAAATGTCAGGGTTTATGTAGCTTTCAGAGTTTGGGTACATTATCTGTACCATTGAAACTTATTTCTTGTTTATTTTGTAGTTATGAGTCTTGTCCCTTGCCAGAGATATCAGATTCTTTCTCATTATGAAACTGTTCCCCTCTGTTGTCTGTTAATCCACAATATTATATTTGTCATTTGTGCACCTGGCTGCAGCTAACATCCCCTGCAGCCACAATTGAAAAACCACATATGTTGAAGGCAAATTCAAAGCCTTGGCAGATAATCCTTTGTAGTATTTCCTTGTTTTCATGGGATGTATGAGTTTTATTTTTACATTTATTTATTATGATAGTCATTTAAAAAGAATATGCCAACACAAATGAATAGTAGTTTTTTGGAAATGCCATCAGACAGAATCATGTGCCGATGTGTGGATACACCGATCAGCCATAACATTATGACCACCCACCTAATATTAAGTATGGCCCCCTTTTGCTAAAACAGCCCTGACCCATTAAGGCATGGACACCAAAGTAACATCCACATGAATGGCAGGACCTAAGGTTTCCCAGCAGAACATTGCCTAAACCATCACACTGCCTCTGCCGACTTGCCTTCTTGTACCGCATCCTGATGCCATCTCTTCCCCAGTTAATTGACGCACACGCCCCCGGTCATCCACATCATTCATCAGACCAGGCCACGTTCTTCCATTGCTCTGTAGTCCAGTTCTGATGTTCATATGATCATTGTAGTAGCTTTTGGCTGTGGGCATGGGTCACCATGGGCTTAGCCCCATAGACAACAAACTGCAATGCATTTTTTTCTGCTTTCACCACATCAACTTCATGGACAATAGGTTCACTTGCTGCCTAATATATCCCATCAATTTTCAGATGCTATTATAAAGATATTCCCTTTACCTCTCAGTGGTCATAATGTTATGGCTGATCCGTGTATGTGTTCACTCAAGGCTTCGGTCACATTATTGAGCCTATGATACATCTGCCCCTTTGTGAGCAAACTGGTCATGTCATATAGGATGGGCATAAGTGCAACATTTGTGTGCCTGAAGTTATCAAGCAAGTGCTAAATAGCCAACTCAACCAGTCACAGTATCTGATGTACAAACTCTGATGTTTAAGAAACATCTGTAATACATGCTGTCACACCAGACATCAAAGATAAGGATTATTTAAGCTCTGGTTTAGGGCATTTGAGATTAAAAAAAAAGTATTATACTGCAGCTTACAAGTTCATACATATGGTGGTGGCATTAGTTTCCTTTTTTATGTTTTTTTTTTCTCCTTTACTTTATTTTGGTGATCCAGCCAGTAGTCTGTTCTTTTTCAACATCCTTTAACACACCAAGCTGTTCAGCAAAAGTGGCAATTAGATGGTTGTGAAAAACTAACACTGACAGGGGTGCTTGCAATGACCAGCTTTTATTCATTAAAGTGTTACTAAACCCAGGACTTTAAACCCATTCACTATATTTGGTTGCCCACAGTGCACAGAACATGGAAATACAATTATTTTAGCAAATGTTAACTGCTAAATACCTTTTCTCATCAGTATATAGTAGTCTTGTGACTTCTATCAGTGTCCAGCCAACCACTGATTAGGAGTTTTCTGACTGTCCTATGAGACAGCAAGGCCCCTGGCCCCCTGTCTGGACAGTGCTGATTGGCCCTTTGCTGATCACATGCATCCTTCCAAGAAGATAAAAAACTTCTCTAGCAATACACAACAAACTGAGCATGTGCAGCCTGACTCCATATACTCTGTGTTATCAGGAAATTATTGGGGGACAGTGGAAGCAGGGGATGATCAGAGAAGACAGGATCAAACAGCCATTTACACAATGCACAGGATTAACCCCTTAGGTTTCACAGTTAGTATAACAAGAATTCATTACTGCATTTACAGTACAGACTGATTTTACTGTTGTGGGTTTAGTAACACTTTAATACAAAACCTATATGCCGTGTTATATCTTTGATATTTAATAAAAATATTTTGGAAAAAAACCTATATGCCAAAAGGAGAAAAAATGTTGGTATAACTTCATAACATGCGTTAGCTGGAGTTTGACTAGTAAAGTGCATCGAAGTCTGCTAGTGCATCTAACACTACCGATTCCCCATATTGCCAGTGCTGCTGTCTAATGGTGTCTCCATTGCTCCATCATTGTGAATAGTGATACCCTAAGACCAGAACTTTTTTATTGGCTGGATCACCAGGTGAAAATAAAGGAAAAAAAGCTTGAAATAACAAATGCCGCAGCCACATCTAGGGATTGGTAGGCTGCAATATTATACATTTTTGTTTACTACCACTTTGACAATTTTTACAAATCATTTAAGGAAAAGATAAGAAAGATGGTACGAATAAAATATCTACAGAAATATATATTAAAAAAAAACAAAAAAAACAATAATAGCCTGGTTTAATGAAGCATGAGTCGGTTCTGGTATATCAGAGTCACTGGCCCTCAGAACGATTCTCAGTCTTAATTCATAGTTTCAGGAAAAAAAAGGAGAGCTCCCAATCTGCAGTTGCCAAAGCCTTTTGTGCTCCCTGAGATCCTTTACAGAAATAATAGGCCCAATAAAAAAGTCTGAGGGGTGTGGAATAGGAGGGTTCACGTGTATAGGATATTCTACCAGACCCTTCTATAATATCAGTTTTCTTTTTTATTGTATCAACATTTTCCTATGATCACATGCTACAATTTTATAATCCATATAATATTGTGCAGCATGAACGAACCATTTGATAGTGATATATACATCAAATGCCTATACAACTAAGAGGATGGAATGCATCTAATCTGTCTCCAGCACCTCATAGTATAGAGGGTATGTAGTCTTAAAATGATAGCAGTCCTCCTCTACAGTTAGATCCATGCTCGTTATTAATGTAATTTAAATAAATCAGTATTAATAAAACATTACTGGATTTTGATTCTACAGTGAGAAATAAACAGTCAGGGATGCAGCATGCTTTGCACTGCTGGTTAAAACATTTACGACATGCTATAAAGCATCTGCTAATGGAGGTTTTTGATTCTTGATTAGACTGTTGGTTTAAGAAATACCTTCCTAATACGTTTAAATAATTAGGCCTAGATCATGTCAGGTATGCTGTAAAATGGACTGTTTTAACACATCTTTTATAAAATACAAATCTCTGGTGTTTGGTGTGAATATCTAAGTGATAATAAGGACTATGTAGATTACTGCTAAAAGTCCTAATGGCTTTGTTATGAGGCTTAATAGAAATCCTTTGTAGCTTTATTAACCACTTAAGCCCCGGAAGATTTTACCCCCTTCCTGACCAGGGCCTATTTTGCGATTCGGCACTGCGTGACTTTAACGGACAATTGCGCGGTCGTGCAACGCTGTACCCAAATGAAATTGATGTCCTTTTTTTCCCACAAACAGAGCTTTCTTTTGGTGGTATTTGATCACCTGTGCGATTTTTTATATCATGCGCTATAAACAAAAAAAGGGCGTCAATTTTGCAAAAATAACAATATTTTTCACATTTTTTTATATGAAACCCCCCCCCCCCCCCCCCAAAAAAATGTAAAAATCTAAATTTTTTAACATTTTCGGCCAATTTGCTTTATGCTACATATGTTTGGTAAAAAAAATCGCAAAAGGCGTATTTTGATTGGTTTGCGCAAAAGTTATCGCGTTTAAAAGGGAAAGATTTTTGTCATTTTTGTTGTTTTTTTTTTAACGCGTAATGGCGGCGATCTGCGATTTTTTTTTTGCGGTACTGCAACATTGCGGCGGACAGATCGGACCCTTGACTGACATTTTCGACAATTTTGGGGTTACCAGTGACATTTCTACAGTAATCAGTGCTATACATATGCACTGTTACTGTAAAATTACACAGTGAAGGGGTTAACTTTTTTTGAGAGGGAGGGGTTATGTGTGTCCCTAGGGGCGTGATTCTAACTGTGATTGGCTGTGGCTTGAGGTGTAGGAACAGTGATCAACGGTTCTACATAGTAGAACCGTATGATCACTATTCCTACACAGGGGAGAATGACAGGCGGCTTGTTTACATCAGCCACCTGCCTTTCTCCCTCTGCACCGACGATCGCCGAGTGACCGGCGGACATCGGGTCCGCCGGTCACACGCGCGGGGGTTCCGTGACCGCGCGGGAGCGTGCCTCCGGGGGCGCGCGCTCGCTCCCTAGACCCTCACAGGCCAGCGACGTAGTACTACGTCGCTCTGCCTGTGAGGGGCTGACTGCCGATGTAAATAGTCGTGCAGCAGTCGGCAAGTGGTTAAAGGTGTTGCTGGGGCTACAAGCATTAGGCTAAAATTTACATGATTTCTCGTGCAACCCAACTTCTCCATCTTGTGTGAGGGCCTTTATTATCACCACACCTGTGTCATGTTTTTATTGCAGTGAAAGATGCAGGTAGTATGTAGGGATGAGCTTAAGGTTCAGTCTAAACACAAATTCAGACTGAACTATGACTGTTCAGACATTTGTCTGAGCCCAAGACTTTTTGCTTATTTAGCAGAGGCTAAGCATCATAAAAATAGTGGTAATTCAAAAAATATGAAAGCTTGCTTTCTGTCATTGTTTGTTAAGTCCTTAACAACCAGTGACATCTTCTAGCCCCATTTATTAACTGGTCAAGGATAACATTGACGTAACTAACCAGATATGGCCACATGGTCCTGTTTGGGCAATGACAATGCCCAAGTTTGGCCATGGCCATATTTGGTCAATGATGCCACCGGAGAG
This sequence comes from Pelophylax lessonae, assembly GCF_965119305.1. Classification (NCBI taxonomy): domain Eukaryota; kingdom Metazoa; phylum Chordata; class Amphibia; order Anura; family Ranidae; genus Pelophylax; species Pelophylax lessonae. The sequence continues at coordinate 432,988,629 of NC_138771.1, forward strand.
AGATCCCGCCCCTTTGTTTAAATTCCCCCAATATAATAAAGAGGAACTAAACTGTGGAAACCGTGCCCAAAAAGACAAGAAGGCGGCAAAGGGCTGGTTACCATAATTGCCTGTAGTCTCCCTGCAGCAGATCTTTCCTCTGAATTGCCATGCCTTGTTCTGCACTATGTCTTTGTGTGGAGGCAGCCATCTCAGTAGGGGCAGGGATTTACTTGCTTATATCAGAACTACCAGCAAGGAGAACAGTGAGCAGCAAAGACATCACCAAATGTCACTCTAAGAGCCGGTTCACACTACCACGACCAGAAAGTCGCCCCGTGACTTGAAGAGACTTGTTTAGAGACTTGGAAGAGACTTGGAAGAGACTTGGAAGAGACTTGTGCACTACTTTGAAGAGACAGGCGACTTTGTCTGTGGGGAATGCCTGGCTAATCTCTTTCTTCTTCCTGGAAAGTCTGATAACAAGTCGTGTCAATTAAGATAACGAGGCGACTCCCATTGAAGTATATGGGACAGTCGGATCACAGGTCGCCTCAAAGTAGTACAGGACCCTTTTCTGAAGTCGGAGCGACTTCAGTAGTGCCAATTAAGATGGCACTGATTGATTAAGATTGCTTTTGTTATGTCAAGCGACCTGGGGCTACACAAGTCGCCTCACAAGTTGTGCTAGTGTGAATGGGCTCTAAATCTTTAAGACTAGCAATCAGAGGCAGCAAAGCCATAGATCATAGGATTGCCTAGACATCGTCACATTCTGTGAAGCTGACTCCTATTTTTCAGGAGGAATTCAAGACAGAAGGTAATTTTTTTCTGAGTTCTGCTCTGGCACAGTTTCTAAATGTTTCATATGATATGGCAATATCCCATCACTTTTTTTTTTTAATTAAAATTTTAATTTTTTATTTAGAAAAGGAAAAGGACAAGATAAAAAGAATAAAAACATACATGGGCAAAAAAAGGAAAAATTCAGTAATACAAAACCAGGGGCGGTGCCCCCATGTACAGAACAGAGTTACTATAGCAATAGTGGAAAAAAAAACACATGGAACATCAGAAACTGCTTAAAAACATCAAAGAGAAAAATGTTAGACATGAAACCCAACCCAACCAGAGCCCACAAGAACCTAAGTCAAAGCAGAATGATAAAGGTCCCAATCGTTCCACACAGCATTAAATTTAGTCACATCATCATGGACCAAAGCAGTAAGGTATTCCATCCCCCGGGCCTCCGAAATCAATCGCAAAAGAAGAGTTTTATCCGGAGGGGTGCGGTTGAGCCATTGAAGCGGAATAGCCCGCCTAGCTGCTAGTAAAATGAAGGAAGCCAATTTGTTAGCTAACTTGGAGACACCGGGGGACGGGAGACCCAGCAAATAGTGCAATGGATCCAAGGGTAATTGTAGACCAGTAACATTACATAATATCGTCATAACCATAGCCCAAAAAGCTTGAATGTCAGCACATTGCCAAAAAATGTGAAACAAGGTGCCTACCTCTGCCCCGCATCGCCAACACAAGGCAGAGCTAGCCGGATTAATCCTGTGCAAATGAGCTGGGGTACGATACCAAAAAATAATCATTTTTAAGGTAGTCTCTCTCTGCACCACACACCTAGATGCTTTAAAAGCGGCGGTCCAGATCTTACTCCAAAGAGGCAAGGGGATTGGACGTTGCAAGATCTTGGGCCATTTGGACATATAAGGATGATAATCTTCAGTCAGGGGGGGTAGCATCATGGAGGATGTTATAAATAGTGGAAACTACGTGACCCTGGTGCGGACCATGGGAACACATGTATTCAAATGCAGTCAGCCTCTCCAAAGACAGAGAGGGCGTAAGGGACTTTAAAAAATGCCGGACTTGAAGATAGTAATAAAAGGTCTGCTTGGGAAGTGCAAATTTGGACCGCAACGTATCAAAAGAGAAAAGAGTGCGGGATACCGGGTGAACCAGGTTGCGGAGTTGAAAGAGAGGGGGATGGGTCCAGGACCAAATTCTACCTAGCTGGAGACCATCCGGGATCAAAGGATTTAACAATACACTGGTCAGAGGGGGGCAAGGCAAAGAGAGAGAAAACCTGTGAATACACTGACGCCAAACTTCCATGGTAACCCTCATAGGAGCCAAGCTCATCCCCCTCAGCACCTTATCAGCGTGTAAAACAGGCGACCAAAGAAGGGAGCAAGGGTGGACCGGGAAGATCGCACCCCGCTCAATCTCTGATCATCGGTTGGGAGCCACCAGGGAGGACCAGGAGGCCGCCACACGGAGGGGGGAAGCAAAATAATATTTAAAAATATCAGGCGCTCCCAGACTCCCCCCCTTCTCCTCGGGGAGAATATCACTGTTGCAGCCAATCGATGAGAGCCACCCTTCCAAATAAAATTCAGAAAGGATCGGTGCAAGGCTTTAAGCTGTGCCCTAGGGATCGCCACCAGAAGGGTGTCAAACAAGTAGAGTAACTTAGGTAGAATGGACATTTTCAATAAATTTATGCGCCCCAACAGTGACAACAGGAGACCCATCCACTGACTGAGAGACTTGGAGACTTCACCCAACAGAGGGACATAATTAGCTTGATATAGCATAGAGTGGGAAGGGGTCAGAAGGACCCCCAAGTATTTGAGGGCAGAGGGGTACCATCTATAAGGGTACGAACCCTGTAATTGAGTGAGCAAGTCAGTAGGCATATGTAAAGGCATGGCTTCAGTTTTCGAGGCGTTTATCTTATAACCCGAAATAGCACTAAAATAAGATAGCACAGAATGCAGGGAAACGCAGAGACACCAAAGGGTTAGTCAGGGTCAGTAAGATATCATCTGCAAACAATGAAAGCTAGTATTCTCTGTGACGCATCAGCACCCCCGATATGTCCTGATTGGAACGAATGGCCTCAGCCAGAGGCTCCAAGCACAGAATAAAAAGCAAGGGTGACAAGGGGCACCCCTGACGGGTACCGTTAGACATGGTGAACCGAGGCAACACAAAGGCAGAGGCTAACCTCACCTGAGCCGTGACTGGGGCGTAAAGGGCTTGGATGGCACCATAGAACGGGCCTTTCAGGCCAAACCTTTGTGACCACGCAAGCAAGCCTGTTGGCCACGATCTTAGTAAAAATTTTATAATCAGAATTCAACAATGCTATTGGTCTGTAATTATCAGGTAAGGAAGCATCCTTCCCTGGTTTCGGGATGACCGAAATGTAAGAGTGGGAAAAGTGGGGGTGGGGAGTCTTGCCCTCCAACAAAGAGGCATATAGATCAAGAAGGTGCGGAGCAATGGTGGGCAAAAAGGTCTTATAATAAAAATAAGGCAAACCATCGGGACCCGGGGCCTTATGGGAAGGCAACTGTTTCACCGTGGAAGCCAGCTCGTCAAAGGAGATGTCCGCATTTAATTTTAAGAGATCAGCAGCAGACAACTTGGGAAGGGATAAGTCCTGAAAAAAGGCTTCAAAATTTTCCGGAGTAAAATGAAACCGATGTTCAGGAGTAAGGCAATTATATAGTTTACTGTAAAATGCACCAAACTCCTCTGCCATAGCGTAAGGACAATGAGTCGGGGTACCATCGGCACGGACCAAAAGCTCCGGAACCGAGTGGAAAGGTTGGGGTCGGAGTTGGTTAACCAGCATCTGATGAGGTTTGTTGGAATATTCATAGAACCATTGATGGGACCAGGACAATGATTTCGCCATTTTAGACATCTCCAAAGACTTAAGCCTATCCCGCAAACCCACCACCTTGTGAAGGGAGGACACACTGGGGGAGCTCACAAGTAGACACTCAGCCACCTTGAGATCAGCCAATAGAGAAGATCTCAGGCCACCGGCCTGTTTCTTCAGTCTAGAGCCCTCAGCTATACAGAGGCCCCGAAAAAAAGCCTTGTGAGACTCCCACAGAGTGGACACCTCTTCAACAGACCCGGTGTTTAAATCAAAAAATTCCTTCAAATTGCGGGCCAACCTGTCACGAATCTCCAGAGACTGGAGGAGATGATCATTCAGGCTCCAGTGACACGTTTTGGGGCGTGAGAAGGCTAACGAAACTTCTAGCAAGATCAGAGCGTGATCTGACCAGGAGATGGGGAGAATATCCGAGGTGACCACGCAGGGTATAAGGGGAACAGAGATAAAAAAGTGATCTAACCTGGAATGCATCTTGTGCGCTGCTGAATAGAAAGAAAACTGTTTATGAACAGGATGCTTGATGCGCCAGGAATCAAACAGCCTGTGGGAACATACACATCTACGGAAAGCTTTAGCCTTAGTATGAATACGCTTTGAGGGAGTGTCATTGCGTAACGAATGACGATCCCTACGTGGGGACATGATGAGATTGAAATCAGCACCGTGAACGGCTGCCACAGGTGGGAGGTAGAACGAAAAACATCCTCAAGAAAACCCAACTGTCCCGAATTGGGGGCATAGACGTTAAGTAATGTGAAGGAGGCGGACAGATAATCACAGACCAATACCACAAACCTCCCCTGAGGATCTAACATGGAATCTCTAACCCGGATAGGGCATGTTTTTTTAACCAGGATTGCCACTCCCCCCTTGCCTGAAAGGGTCAGAGGCCAAGAAGGCAGTGGGGAAATACCTGGAAGCAAATTTAAAAGAGCCATCGGAGCGAAAATTAGTCTCTTGAACCAATATAACATCCGCACCCGAGGTACGGAACTCTTTGAGCGCCAACCAGCGTTTCTGCACAGAGTTCAACCCCTTAACATTGTACGAGAGAATTCTCAAGGCCATGGAAAGGGGGGAACCAGGTAGCAATCATAAGCATCACACCATAATAAAAAAGCAATGTGAGTATGCAAGAGATCAGGGGATCAGAGCTCTCCCTCTACACGTCCGCCATCACCGGAAGCCGTGCATGCGCCTACTTTTTTTTTTTTTTAATTTAGGCTCACTTTAATTACATTTGTTCCCAACCAAACAGAGATAGTGTCCTCATAATAAAAAAGATTAAACAATTACAGTATTGTAAAATGTGTGGATAATAATATTAATGCTTCTGTTGACTCCAGTCTTCTCCCTTTTGGAGAACTACAAGGGCCACTAGAATCTTCAGTATCTCACATTTCCAAGTGTATCGGATAACTGCATCTCCCTGCTGCATACTAAAGGCTCATACACACGATAAGAAAATCTGAAGTAAAATTTCGTCCGACGCATGATCTGCTTAATGTTTGCAGATTGTTAGTACAGTGCTTTCCACAGCCAATTACGAATTTTCCAAACAACATAAATGGAATATGCAGGCTATAAAATGTTTATCATACGTGAACACAACATTTGATTTTCGTTTAATTAGTACAGTTTTAGTCCGCAAAAAAGCGTAAGAGCAAGACTATGCATGCACGGAAACAAAATAATACATACAAACAACAATTCACTTCTGAAGTTGCGTTTTGTCGTACAAAATTTTTCATATGACAGTAACCGTTTCACTTTCGATATGAGACTAGCATGCAACAAAAAATGAACAAAAATCTGTCCAATAATCTGATCGTGTGTAATAGGCTTAAAATTCCTCCCTAGCCCACTGTGTTATTAGTGTGTCCCTCCAGAGCTCCAGTGAAATGCCAATGATGAAGTCATTGGGAAGGGGAAATTCAACAAACCTGAAAGTGTTCAATGTTAAGTAATGCCAGCATCAGCAGATGTGCTAATAATAAATATTATGCATGTTTTTTTTTTGATGCTATAACTCTTAAAACTTTTTTTATGTTGACAGTGGTATCTGACACATAGAGAATCACAGGGGGCAGAAGCTTTATACCTGTATATTAAAAACACCAGTATGAGACAGTAACCAAATATTGAAAGCATTATAATGTTTAAAATTTGAATTTCTTAAACACGATTCATTATTTTGAGAAATTTGTAGTTCCATTACAGGTTAGAAGTTACTGAATGTACAGTAAAAAGGGAATTAGATATACATTTTTGCATGAATGAAAATACCTGATTGATTGCTATGTATTTCAGAAAACCTGTACGCAGCTTTAGGAAATAAGCCCGGCGCATGGAAGAAAAGGTTTTTTTTTTTCTCTCACATTTATTCTGTCTGCAAATACAATTCTTTCATATCCGGATGTTGCCAGCAGCGTTTCCTAAAGTGCACAGGTGGACCTTCAATACACAATGACTTTCTCTGTTCTTACTGAACAAAGGCTAGAATGTTCAGTGTAAGAAATGCTTTGTAGATATCCATGTGTTGGTTGAGGTCACTGTGGCAATCTATTTCAGGATGAACTCATATTGTAAAGCTCTAAATTGAAGTGGACAATTAATGATAACTCTCTCTTCCCTTGTGGCAACCCATGGAAGAATTTTAATAAAATATGCCAATTTAAGCATTATGTCACCACGCAGGAAGCAGTGCGCAGGGAAATTATTTTCTTCCACACATTTACATTTAAAAGGCAGTTTAAAATGACAGTTTTGAGTTAGTAAACACAGTATAGGCTACCAAAGCCGATCATTTAAAATACATTTCAAAAGCTAGATATAAAAAAAACAACAAGCATATATACTGTATACAAAAGTAAAATTGAATCCAGTTATTTATTAAAAATAATTAAATATATTTTTACATACAAAACCATAAATAGGTGAAACTTTCCCAAAGCCAGTCTCCTGTAATCGAATGCACAGCAGCTCTTAAACAGAAAGGGATAGCACTTCAAAACAATCACAGCCTTACTAGTTTGCACAGTGCTGATGGTCAGCATCTTGTATAAAGGGCTTTCAAGTCACAACTTACATTCCATATATGATGATAATAAGTAACAGCAAACTTAGTAAGGCGAATGGAGGCACACTGCCACCTTCATTTCTCCAAACTTCGCAAAATAATTCTGGGTGGTGGGACACACCAGGAGTCTCCTGATCTTTCAAAAAAAGTGATGTTACCATGTCAGACTAGGAGTCTGAGACTCCAAGATACTCCCACTACAGCAAGCGGTGAGGCACTTGCAAAAGGGGGAATAAGGGGAGGGTGAATGACATCTTATGTTGGTTGTAAGTAGGGAATAGTCAGTGGCTTAATGACTGCATTGCATAATTATGCAGACATTATATGAAGGAAATAAATGGACTGTTTATTGTATATATGGAATAATTTTGTGCTAAATAAAAGTTCATATATAGGCCTCATGCACAAGAATGATTTGAGGCTTAAAATAAAATCCAAGCATTTTGTCCGCTCATGGAGCTGCAGGTGGTAAGCACATAGTTTCATAGTTAGGTTGAATAAATACACTAGTCCATCCAGTGCAACCTGTGTAGATGTATGTGTGTCATTGTCGATAATCATTTCCCTATATATTGTGTTTGCTGAGATGCACATCCAAGAGTCTTTCAAAACTATCAATACTTCCTGCTGAAACCACCAATTATGGAAAAGAGTTGCACATCCTTACCACCCTGACAGTAAAAAAGCCCCTATGTAGTTTAAGTTTAAAACACTTATGCAATCTCATAATCTAGCCCCGTGTCTTCTTATACTCCCTGAGACTGAATAGTTTCCTAGTTATGCTGGTATCATCATTGAGACATTTGTATATCAGTATAATATCTCCTCTCAAGAGCTTCTTCTCCAGGGAGAATAAGTTTAGTGCTTATAGAAGTTCCTCGTAATTGAGGTCCTGCAGTCCCCTTATTAATTGTGTTGCCCTTCCCTGGACTCTTTCCAGTTCCAGCACATCCTTCCTAAAGATTGGTGATCAGAACTGGATAGCATACTCCAGATGTGGCCGAACCAGAGTTTGAAGTTATGAAGTGACAGGATTATAGTTATATATAGTATATATATATATATATATATATATATATATATATATATATATATATACTGTATATATATATATATATATATATATATATATATATATATATATATATATATATATATATATATATATATATATATATATATATATATATATATATATATATATATCTTGAATAAATCCCCTTTTGCATACTAATATTCTGCTGGCTTTGCTTGCTGCAGCTTGACATTGCATGCTATTGCTCAGTCTTTCTATTCTATTACTAGGACCGGCAAACCTTTCTACATGCTGGATTCCTCCAGAGGTACTCCCTCTAGTGAGTAATTTGAGTTTATATTTTTAGTTACCAAGGGCATTACTTTACATTCAACATACATACATACATACATATTCAGCATTTACGCTCATTTGCCGTGTAGTTGCTCACCCCATTATTTTTTTCAGGTCTTCTTGTAAAGTTTCTATATCCTGATGTGAAGTTATTGCCCTACTTATTTTTGTGTTGTCAGCAAAAACTGAGATCAAGCTATTTATACCACCCTCTGTATCATTTATGAATCAATTAAACAGAATCGGTCCTGGGACAGAGCCTTGGTGTACCCCACTTACCACTCCAGACCATTCTGAGTACACAATATTTATTACCACACTTTGGACAAGCCCCTGTAACCAGTTTTCTATCCATGAACAAACCTTATGGTCCATGCCTACAAACCTCAGTTTGTAAATTAAGTATCTATGGGGAACTATATTGAATGCTTTTGCAAAATCCAGATATACCACATCCACATGCCTACCTTTGTCTAGATAGCAGCTCACTTCCTTGAAGGATGTTAACAGATTGGTTTGGCAAGAATGACCCTTCGTTAGCCCATGCTGATTACTACTAATGATACTGTTTTCATCAGCAAATTCTTACATATGGTCTCTTATCATCCCCTCCAATAGTTTACATCCATCTATCAAGTATACTATCAATTTTAGACTGAAAGGCCTGTAGTTTATAGGAATATATCTCTGAACATTTTTGAATATTGGTACCACATATACTTCTTAGCTGGTACTATTCCTGTCAGTATGCTGTCCATAAAGATTAGGAATAATGGTCTGGCTATAACCTGAATAAGTTCTTTGAGGACCCTCGGATGTAAGTCATCCGGTCCTGGTGATTTATTTGTTTTAAGCTTTTCTAGTCTTTTTTGAACACTAGCTTCTGTTAGCCACAAGAGTACTGTACATCCTGTGATGTATTACTAATAATACAGTCGTGGTTGTTATAGAAGAAGAAAGCATTTAGTACAGTTGCCTTCTCCTGGTCATTTGTAACCAAATTCCCTTCACCATCCTTTATGGGGCAAATGTGCTCTGACCTCGCTTTTTTACTGTTAATATATTTAAAAAATGTCTTTTTTTTTTTTTTTTTTACTCTTCTCCGCTATGTGTCTCTTATAGTCTTTTTTTAGCCTCTTTAAATGCTTTCTCACACTTCTTATTCCTCTATAGTCTTATTGCATACCTTGTAGTGTTGGAATGCTAACAATGTCCCCTCCGCTTTATATTTTTTAAAATCCATTTTTTTTTTCTTTACGTAGCACCCTACAGGTAGGTGCTAGGTAAATGTATAGTGGGCCTTGTCTGCCTAACAGCAGGGCTGTGATTTATTTAGTTAGTGTGTCAGGGCTTCCAGATGTGCCTGCTGAGGGGAGAAGTATCCCCACTGGCTCCTGTGAGAGGCTTCTCATAGGGTAGTGTGGGAAGCCCAGTCAGGGGACACATCCAAGCTTTTAACTACCCCAGAAGGCAGATTATGCTGCAAAGGATTCTGGGAGTGGGTATAAGTTTTGGGGAAGTGCATGACAGGGTGTCTTTGGCGGGAGCAGAGTCCCGGGAGGGAGAGTGCGGCTGTCTCTCCTCCTGTCTGAGGAGGTGGATGTCTCGGGGTGTCACCAGAGGATCCAGAGAGTGTTGAGCTGAGCTGAGGGGATCCGGTGTGCAGAGAGCCTGCGGAGCGTGAGAGGGGTCCAGTCCCAGGAAAGCCTACACAGGTCGTGAGTACTGCGGATTGCCCCTGGGGCTCTGCCAGAGTCAGAGGGGACCACCCTGGAAGAGGTTCTGGGATCCAGTGCCAGCTAGCTGAAAGAGGGTACCTAGGTTGCGGACCCTGAAGTTACAGAGGGGGGTACATAGTCAGTGAACCTCAAAGAGTTCAAGGTTAAAAGGGGCATCTGCACATGGGCCCTGAATTGGACAGTTGAGAGTTGCAGCTTTACAGACATCTACAGTGTACTACCTCAAGCCAGTGCAAGGTGGGAGGGGAGTATTCAGTGACTTTGCAGTACAGAAGTGTCAGTAATTCTACAATTCACAGTCTTGGGTCTTCTGGACTTATTGTCGAGGATCCAGCACTTCTATCATGCTACAGTGTGTTCTCAGTGTTAAGGAGCGATGGCTGGCATCGGCTGGCTTCAAGGAAGTGCCAACGAGCATTTTTCTAGGATTAAGTCCCAAGTGTAATTAGTTAAGCCTAAAGGAGTATCCCACTCATTCCCTTCTCCCATCCCCTTTTCTACAATAAAAACCACAAAACCAAGATGTCAGCGAGTCTGTGGTAGTGAGCCCTTATAGATCACCAGCTCAGGATTCCCCAGGGCGCGGAGTCTAAGCCCCAGCCTGCTTCTTCACCAGGGCCCCTGATGGTGGGGATAGACTTGCAGCAGACTGGAACCAGGTCGCAGGCCCCCAGGTAGGCCCAGCTGAGGATGTGGAGACCGCTGCCGTGTGCAGAGTAAACAGGAGACTATGAGGATATCCAAGAGACAAGCCAAGGTCAGGACAGGCAGCAGACAAACATAGACGGAGAAAGGAAGCCGGGTCAGTACACAGGAAATCAGATACAATAACCAAGGGATACACGGATGGGAGCTCAGAGAACAGTTATGTTGCTCAAGCAAGGAACAGTGTACTGAGCATGTGTATATATAGGGAAGCATACAGGGAGGTGACCCAGGAAGTAATAGACAGGAAAAGGATATAACCCACAGTGGAGCAGGCGACGCCCATAGGAGAACAGAGAAGCCAAACACCACATGTGAAGATTAGCAGCAAGGAGGTAAGAGATACAAACAAACTAAAGGCTAACTTGTGACACAAGATGCCAGAGTCATCCATGTCTCAGTTCTCACACCCAGGGTCACAGCTCACATAGGCTAGAGAAGTAACTGGTAACAATGGCAGACCCACATCAGGCCACAGGCCTGGAAAACCTGCTACATTTATTATTACTTTTTATATTATGGTTCAGCCACCCAAGTTTAACCTTTGTTCTTCTATATTTATTGCCCATTGGAATGGAGTGATACCTTTATTTAATATGTTCCTAAAGCACTCCCGTTTTTCCTCAGTGTTCATTGTTTCTAATATTTGGTCCCATTTTTTTATCTTGTAGCATTGAGCGCAGTTTAGTAAAGTTTGCTCTTTGAAATTTAGCATTTTTGTACTGCCCTCGTGCCTCCTTTTCCTATTTATGCTAAATATAATCATCCTGTGATCACTGGATCCCAAGTTGTCCCGTATTTCAACATCTGTGATCACTTCTGAGTCATTTGTGATTAAAAGATCTAGCAATGCATTCTTTCTAGTCAGGGAATCTATCCAATTGGCACATTAAGTTGTCCTGTAAGACATTTAAGAAATGGTAGGCCTTTGATGAATGAGCTGTCCCTTCTGTCCATTCAATATCTGGATAGCTTAAATCCCTCATTATGATGACATTGCCCTGCCTCACTGCCATTTCTAACTGTGATAGGGGTTCAAACTCCTCCTCTTTCAGGTTAGGGGGCCTGTAACATATCCCCACTATTGATTTCCAACTTGCTTCTTTCCTTTTCAGGTTCCACCCACATGGATTCCACTTCCCCCTTTCCCCATTTACAATAACAATATCATTCCTCTCTTCCGCTGTGAAATAATTCTTGATCTATAGGCACACCCTCCCCCTCTTCTACCCTCCCTGTCCCCCTGTTACAAGGAATATCCCTGGATAGTTGCCAGCCAGGAATGTGAGCTGTCAAACCAGGTTTCTGATATTCCCACAAAGTCTAAATCCTTTTCATGTAACAGCAGCTCCCCTTCCTCCAATACAGCTGGCCTTGGAAGTAAAAGGCTGCATACTGCCGTATTTGGGTATGCGCGGATGCTTTTTTGCATCTGTGTAAACACATGCATGTGCGTATGACATATTCCTCAAAGAATTTCTCTGTGTTCAGGGAACATGTCATACATGCACGTGTGTGTTTAAGCACTATGTATGAAAGCAGCAGCATATACCCTAGTAAGGCTGCATACAGCCATTGACTTCTATTATGTTTATATTATGCAATGGTGTATATATATAAACAGTAATATGTTGGGTATTTCTTATGTATCTTGTTAATGTTTGGTTCACTCTTATAAACTGTTCTATTCATTGTATAAATATAAGATCCTGAAGAAGCAAGCCTTTTGCAAAATGCATTGCTCTTAGATGTCAAATACCACCATATTTGTTATATACGTGAACTCTGTATTTTAAAACATGTTCTTAATTTTTTATCACTTTTTTATATAATGTAATAAAACATATGCGACAGTGGCAAATATAAAGTCCCAATTTTCTTTCCACCAACCTGGTGTTGGAAAGTGAAGGGATTTCTATATTGTTTGTACATGATCAGGGATGGTGTCTATGGGAATTAGATATTCAATGTGTTGAACACAAACTTAGCACCTCCACATACTTGTATATCAATTAACATATACCTTGCTAAGTGAGCAGTCTCTGCTCCTTCAGTAAATCGATCACAATGTCAAAGCCAGCAAAATTCCACCTGCTTTCCCCTCCCTGCCATAATTTAGCAATCTTTCTGCCTTGTATATATAATGTAAACGCAGAGCAAGTGAGAGGGGGGAGCATGGGAAACTAAGCTGTTGAGAGAATGACTTGAAGAATTGCAGTGCTTTTACTATGAAGTTAGAGAATGGATTGTTCCACGGTGCCTGCAGCTGCAGAGGTCAATGAGGATTTGTTTAAAAGCTCATGTATTGCTTTTTGCTTGCCTTGCACCTTAAAAATTCATCTTTTTCTCCAAAACTCACCCTAATCCTCAGTGCTATCCCCTGCAAACTTTCCTCTCTGAGGTCCAGTTTTGTTTGTCTTATGGGTTGAATGATCACCTGTGTCATCCAGTAAAGGTTATGTGCACCCAGGCTGTCATTAATACACCGCCTGAGGTTGTACTTTCATGCAGACTGGGCTCACAACACTCCTAGACTCAATGACCTCTATGCATACAGCCCACCACTACCATCAAAGATAAAGAGGGAGGGCCTATGATGTCACAGGACCAGCCTGAAGACTATAGGTGTTAAAAAATCCTATACATGGGGCTTCAGGGAGGGAGGGGTTGCTGGAGATCATCTTTAAGTTGTAGAATTCTGTACTGCATGAGGTAATTATGTCAAAACCAACAGTGAGTTGAAAACAGACTGGGTGGTTTGTAATGAATAATGTACAACATTACTCTTTCTAAATGCTAAGAGAGAAAGAGAGAATCAAGCCAACTACCCTTGGAAACGATCAGTAAGTAATTTTTCTGACTACCTCCTTCATGTAAAAATTATCAACAGTAGCAACGGGGGGGATGGATAGGTGTGGGGTATGCTTTCTTTTAAACCAGTGGCCTCCAAACTGCAGCTCGGGGGCTAGATGTGTCCCTTTGCCTGCCTTTATCTGGCCCTTAGGGGAATTATTCCTCCCACTGACACCAACATTGGAAGATAATTCCTGCTGCTGACATCAACAATGGGGTCCTATTTCTTCCATTGATGCCAACAATGGAACACTATTCTTCCCACTGATACCAACAATGAGACACTGTTCTTCCCACTGACACCAATGATGGCACACTATTCCTCCCACTGACACCAATGATGGGGCACTATTCCTCCCACTGAAACCAATGATGGGGCCTTATTCTTCCCACTGATACTAATGATGGGGTACTATTCCTCTCACTGATATCAACAATGAGACACTCTTCTTACCATTGACACCAATGATGGGGCACTATTCCTCCTACTGACATAGATGATGAGACACTATTCCTCCCACTGACACCAATGATGGGACACTATTCTTCCCACTGATACTAATGCTGGGGCACTATTCCTCCCACTGATACCAACAATAAGACACTATTCTTACCGTTGACACCAATGATGGGGCACTATTCCTCCCACTGACACCAAAAATGGGGCACTATCCCTTCCACTGACACCAATAATGGGGAACAATACCTCGCAGTGACACTAATGATGGTGCACTATTCCTCCCACTGACACAGACGATGAGACACTATTCTTCCCACTGACACCAATGATGGCGCACTATTCTTCCCACTGATATTAACAATTGGGTACTATTCCTCTCAATGATACCAACGATGGGGCACTACTGTATTTCTCCTACTGACACCAATGATGAGGTACTATTCCTCCCACTGACATCAACAATGGGGTACTATTCCTCCCCCTAGGAGATCAAAGATGAATTGTTTACACCCACTGATGGCAGGAAAATTTCTACATCCAATGGTCACAGTCTGCCCCCAACCCCCCCCCCCCCCTAAAGTCTGAAGGACAGTAAACTGGCTCTGTGTTTAGAAATTTTAAAGACCCCTGCTTTAGACCAAAGCTGCAGGAGTTTTATGAGATACTGTATAAGCCTAAATTACATCACCAAAATAGACATGCAGTCAGACCTAGCCTTACACGCACCCTCTCTTCCTTTGCAATACACTTCTGTGTCAGGGCATAGGAGGGATTTGGCTGTTAGTTAGTTATGCCAGCAAAAAATATGAGCTCCGGAAGTCAGAAAAGTAGGATAACGGTAACCCGATAAGCATCAGTCTTTTTTCAGTAGTAGTAACCATGTAGTTTTGTGTGTATTTCATTTTTGCATTTTAAGCACCTTGTAATCCCTGTCATTTTTGAAAGCGGTAAGTCTCATATTATATCTAAATGCTTGCCATGGTTAGTCTAAAGACAAGACTAAAAACATAGCCTAAACCCAATCTAGAACTTCTGTGCATATGGCCCTGGTCAAGATGAACTGTATTTTGTAAGCTCCAAAGAGGACATTTATAACGAACAGCCTTCTTTATGCTGGACAAATAATCACTCTAGTAACTCACATGGTCCAAAAGAAAATTACAATCTAATTTCTAGCTTCAAACTCTCAGGGATAGTGTCTGACACTCTATTCTCCCTTCAAATAAATCCAACCATTTGACCTGCATTTGCATATTGTGCCATGATGCAGCAGGGGAGCATCTTTTGTGGCTGTGGCCTGAATTTCAATGTGAACATTTAATAAGGCCAAGCTTGCTGGGTTGAATTTAGAGAGGCCTCCATTGTGTTTTAAATTACACCAAGAAACATTTACTTCAGAAATATGTCACTATACCATAGGTGAGTATAGTGAATGGGACAGCAGAAAATATAATTGGCATAGCCGGCCTTTGAAGTAGCTAAAACTGCACGGGAGACTTTCATGCATGTCCAGGAGAAATCGTAAGCTCCAAAGATCCTTGTTTTTCCTGCTGATGTAAAGATTTCCAAACCCTCTTCACATCTACACTAGGTATCTGTAAATCTACATTTATATCAAAGATAGATTAGCCTAATGTGCATTGAAAACCGTATCTAAAAAATAAATGCTGTCATATTGGATTTGATGCAGCTTTTCAGGTGCCACCGGCTTAAAGGGCACATAAACCTGAAAATATATTTAATGAAAGGGCAATTTATATTTAAATAGTAAAAATGCAGCAAAACTTAAAATGATTATATTGTACAGTATATATTGTGCATTATATGAAGAGTGAAGCCCATCTCTTACCCCTACCTACTTCAAATCTCTTGCAATGATGCTGGTAAATGTCGCTAAAATGTGTGTCCCAGTACTTTGGGACACTGACAAAACACCCTCTCTTTCGGCCTGGTATAGGCATGTACACAAAATTGCCAAAATGGAAGAACTGATTGCAATTGCCAAAGATATACCATACAAATTTACAAAAACTTGGGCAGACTGGCTACTGACTCGATCTAGACAACTTCTAATAAAATTCTTAAAACTCCACAAACAAATCCTCCCCCCCTTTTTTTTTCTCTTTCTTCCCCACACACTTCCCCACTCCCCACCTACACCCCTTCCTCTCCCACTTCCTTTTTACTACAGCATGTGCACCTCCTACTACAAAAATCTCCTATGCGTACTTCAGCCCACGCACTCTTTAACCTCCAACGCTAACACATTCTAAAAGGATCAACCCCCCCCCCCCCCTAAATCACATACCATCGAGAGCCTCACTACCCGCAACTAACACACCCCTTTAAAATCTGCCAGTGCCAGTACAGAAACTTCTTATCCAAAAGATGATTCTGCCAAGCAAAATAAGCACCTTACCATACCCGTTACAAGTGGATAAGATTTTTTTATTAAACCTACGAACCTCGCAACTACTTCATAGCTTTTGTTTGTATGGACATATGCTCTCTTTTATAATCCCAAATGATGCCTGTATAGAGCAAATTTATGCTTGATCCCCTGTACACCAAATTAACAATGTTTCAAATTTAAACTCTGTAAAACGCTTTAATACCCAATAAACAGTATGAAAAAAAAAAAAGAAGAGTGAAGAAGATATAATATGATGATGGTGTTTATACACTAGGGAGCCATTTACTTTTAAAGTCTGCAGTCTATATTCTGATGATTGTATTGGATTCGATTGGTGGTTCATTTGTCAAGCCCATCGTAAAATCCAAAAATTGGAACTCATTGAAGACGAATCTTGAAAATCAGCCCTGGACACTTTTAAGGCCATTAAGCATGGGCCAGATAAACAAATATGCTATTACCTAGGGGTTACTGTACCCCTATGTGATAGAAAAAATGTTATGTAAAAAACGAATTATAAAATGGCAAAAAAAATTGACCCCCCTCCCCCATATACATGCACATACTGTAAATATGTAAATGCATGTGTCAGGGTGCGTATATACTAAAACGGTGAGCACTATACATATGTTATATATCGTTGTACACACTGGAATAAGAGCAATAATTCTAGGACCAGAATTGACAATTTATGCTAAAATGATGACCTATAAGGGCATTTAAAGCATTGCCTAAGGACAATTTTTGGGTACTAAAGTTTGTCGCCATTTTACAAGATCCTGTAAATTAAATTCAATTGGGTATCTATTTACTCAGCACAGCCTCATCTTTTATACTTTACCACTAATTGGCTAATATGTTGTGTTAGTGTGCACTAAAATTAACTATTACCATTAAAAGCGAAATTACATTTTATTCTACAGGGTCTCTGCTTTCCTAAAATGTTTAATGTTTTAGTGTTTTTACTAATCTTTAAGCCTAACGTACTGTATATTTTAATATGCGTGCAAAAATGCAAAAAGGGCTCTGAACACAAAAGGGTTAAAAATGTATAAAAGCCTCACCTTTTGTTTAACACACTAAGCACAATAGAAAAAAAAAAAAAGATTTCAGTGAACTATTTGTTAAAATTCTTATCCTAGCACTTACAGTTTACAACTTTCAATGCTTCTGGCTCCTGCTTTCTCATTGCTGAGGGAGGGGGGGAGACTGAGGGGGGAGCAAGGGAGTGCCTTGCCATCCTAGGCTCCAGTGCTGTGTGTTTCCATTGACACACACACAGTATAGGGAGACACAACTGTAGCCCTGCATGCAAGGGTGGCTCTATAGGATGTTGCAAGAGAAAGGAGACGCCTTAAAACAGGAAACCTAGGCAAGGGTTAAAAGATAAAACACTGCATACTCAGTGGGTGATTAAATCAACTGCTAGTGCTAAAAGAGGATTTAATGTGACATTAAGCTGTATGTGTTATTACGTAACCATAGGTTTCTCATGGACACCATCAGCGATACCCTATTCTGGCATCACATACTTTGTATGTGTATTTGAACTTTTTACTGTAACATTATTGCTCAGTTTAAATACAGAGATAATAAGACAGGAACTGCAGGGGGTGAAGGAAATGCATAAGTACCAAGGTGTGGCCGCTGCAAGAACTTGGGAGCCCTGGTATCTGATGAGCAAAGGTACAGCTGGTGATGTACTCTGCTTAAACCAGGTTCAGCTGATGGCAGACACCAGGACATACATGGAATAAGAGTCAGAAACAGGCAGAGGTCAGCATCAATTGGGCAAGGAGCTACAGAGTCACTAGGCAAAAATATGGTCAGTGGTCCAGGCTTGGGTCGGTAGGAAAGGCAGACAGCAAACATGTGCAGGCAAGGATAATCCGAGAGCAAGGTCAGAGAGGTAGCCGGGTCAGGAGCAGAGTCACAGATGTGCATCAAGACTGGATCATGGGACAAAGCTGAAGACCATACATCACAGGACCACTGTAAGAGTCAGGTTTAAATATGCCACTTGTCATTAGTGAACACATGCATGCTCATACGTGTGGGAAAATGGGTAATGTGTCTTCTGTATATGTGCATTAGCCAAACAGCATGTCTTAGCATGATAGCTGGCCCCAGATTTCTGACAGTATTATTTCAGTACAGAGGCGTAACTAGAACCTTCAGGGCCCTGGTGCAAGAAACCATGAAGGGCCCCCCCTGTCCCCCGGTCAGGGCCCTTCCCATTGATCCCGGGCGTGAGGGCAGCAGGACCTGGATAGGAGGGGTGGCGTAGGGGGATATATAGAGGAACAAATCCCCTCCATTTTCCTCCTGCAGTCTCTGAATGCCTATGGGATGGAGAGGAGGAGAAGCTGGCTTTTAGCAGCTGCAGTAGAAAAATTGAGGGGATTTTTCCTCTATATTCTGCCCCATCCAGGTGTACAGGGGCAACACATTGGCCATTGCAATTGTGACCCCTGTAGTTACGCCCCTGAGATGAGTGGCAGCAGTGGTGGTTGGGGATGGATGTGGTTGGGTGGGGATGGAATCAGTGGCAGCGATGGTGGTGGGGATATGGGATGATGGCAGCTGTGGTGGGGAGATGGGATGGAATAAGATTATTGGCAGTGGTGGTGGCAGGAATGGGATGAGTGGCAGTGGTGAGGGGGCATGGGATCAGTGGCAAGGGTGGTGGTTAGGGGGGATGAGATGGGATGAGTGGTAGTGGTGGTGGGAGAATGGGATGAGTGGCAGCTGTAGTCGTGACATGGAGGGATGGGGGACAGTGGCAGTGGTGGTGGTGGGGATCAGTGGCAGCAGTGAGGGTGGTGTACGGGGGATCAGTGGCAGCAGTGGTGGTGGTGGTGTGGGGCGCGTCAGTGGCAGCAGTGGGGGTGGTGTACGGGGATCAGTGGCAGCAGTGGTGGTGTGGGGCGCATCAGTGGCAGCAGTGAGGGTGGTGTACGGGGGATCAGTGGCAGCAGTGGTGGTGGTGGTGTGGGGCGCATCAGTGGCAGCAGTGGGGGTGGTGTACGGGGATCAGTGGCAGCAGTGGTGGTGTGGGGCGCATCAGTGGCAGCAGTGGGGGTGGTGTACAGGGGATCAGTGGCAGCAGTGGGGGTGGTGTACGGGGATCAGTGGCAGCCGTGGTGGTGGTAGGGGGGGTTCGTGGCAGCAGTGGTGGTGGTGTGGGGGGATCAGTAGCAGCAGTGGTGGTATGGAGGTGTCAGTGGCAGCAGTGGTGGTGGTGTGGGATCAGTAGCAGCAGTAGTGGTAGTGGGGGGGGGGTCAGTGGCAGCAGTGGTGGTGGTGTGGGGGGGATCAGTGGAAGCAGTGGTGGAGGTGTGGGGGGGTCAGTGTCAGCAGTGGTGGTGTGGGGGGGGGGGTCAGTGGAAGCAGTGGTAATGGTGTGGGGGGTTAGTGGCAGCAGTGGTGGTGGTGGGGGGGTTAGTGGCAGCAGTGGTGGTGGTGGGGGGGGGTCAGTGGCAGCAGTGGTAGTGGTGGCATGCAGGGGATCAGTGGCAGCAGTGGTGGTGGTGTGGGGGGGATCAGTAGCAGCAGTGGTGGTGGTGTGGGGGGGATCAGTGGCAGCAGTGGTGGTGGTGTGGGGCGGTCAGTGGCAGCAGTGGTAATGATGTGGGGGTTTAGTGGCAGCAATGGTGGTGGTGTGGGGGAGTCAGTCAGTGGCAGTGGTGGTGGTGTGGGGGGGATCAGTAGCAGCAGTGGTGGTGGTGTGGGGGGGGGGGTCAGTGGCAGCAGTGGGGGGGGGGCAGTAGCAGCAGTGTTGGTGGTGTGGGGGGGTCAGTGGCAGCAGTGGGGGGGGGTCAGTAGCAGCAGTGGTGGTGGTGTGGGGGGGGGTCAGTGGCAGCAGTGGGGGGGGGTCAGTAGCAGCAGTGGTGGTGGTGTGTGGGGGGGGGTCAGTGGCAGCAGTGGGGGGGGGTCAGTAACAGCAGTGGTGGTGGTGGTGGTGTGGGGGGGGTCAGTGGCAGCAGTGGGGGGTGGTGTGGGGGAATCAGTGGCAGTGCTAGTAGAGGAATGGGATCAGTGTCACTCACTTGCAGATCACTCGGTTCCCGCTCCTTCACTTCACTGGGCCGGCCCGGGTCAGCTGATTTTCTGTTGCCCTAGGTCTCCCGAGTCCCGACATTGCATCTCTCTTCTCCAGGGAACTCAATAGGCGTGGTCCATGTGAATGTCAGTGCCCGTGAGTGCGGGCGGAGAAGATGGGCGGGAAGAGGCAGGGCGGAGAGGATGGGCGGGGCAGGGAGTGTGTGCCTGGGAGTGCAGACAGTGCACTCAGTGGGGCAGCGGGATGGGGCGGGGAGTGTGTGCAGATAGTGCAATGACCATCTCCCGGTAGGTGGCAGGCCCCCCTACAGTGGTGGAATGCCAGGGCCCCGTCGCAACTGCGAGACCCTGGTAGTTCCGCCACTGTTTCAGTATCAACAGCCAAATGTATTGTTCAGACAGAGCATTTTAAAAAAAATAAGCTGGTCAACTGTGCCAAGGGACAGGTGGACCTGTCTTTCTGTCATAAAATTGCTGCTGCACTGAATGCCATCTCTGACAGCACACTGACCATGAGACTCTCAGGGTGCCAGGAAACCAGATCACACCAGGATGCAGGTAAAATAAAGCAGTTTATTGGAGCAAACAACAATAAACGCACAGCACAAGTGAGGAAGTGAGAGCAGGAACAAGCCGGGGTCAAGTACTGGAGCGGGCAGTCATCCAAGCCATGGTCGAGTCCAGAAGCAGGTAATCTACCAATACCAGGTCCTCTGCCGATGCGGGATCGTCTACCAATGCAAGGTCAAGGGCCAGGAGAGTCGTCAGCCAACCCAGGTCATACACGGAGGAATATGGAGAATAGAAGACTGCGAGCAGAGATGCACCTTGGAGCACAAATGCAAGGGCAAGGACTGCAACCCATCAGGTGATATATATAGTCAGGTGTGCAGCATCATCCCTGTGCAACACCCAAGCAGCAGGCAAGTGATGATGCAATCAGAGTTTATGAGAGGCAGCAGTCTGCACATGTCCAAGATGGCTGCCAACAGGAGGGCAAGGTAAGACCTTGACAGCACCCTCCCCTCAATGGCCCCTCCTCCACGGAGCAAAAAACTGTTTCTGAGGAAAGCGAGCATGAAAAGCACGGAGAAGGGCGGGAGCATGACAACAGCGGAGGGAACCCAGGAGCGCTCCTCAGGACCATGACCCTTCCAGTGCACCAGGTATTGAACCTGACTTCAGAACAGATGAGAATCCAAGATGCTGCTAACCTCGTACCCTCACTGGAATGGGACAAGGGCATAGGCCACTGGGTTCACCTTACAGAGGATGTGAAAAGGCCCAACAAAACAGTGCCAGTTTTGAAATGGGCACCCTGAGGTTGAGATTACGGGTCAACAATCCCACCCTCTCCTCAACCTGGTACCAAGGAGCAGATAAATGTCGCCAGTCTGCCTGGAGCTTCTGACTTTGTTCAGAGACCCGTAAAGATTCTTGAATCTGCACCCAAGAGGAACGGAGGGCACGAAGATGATCCTCCACAGCCGGGATGTTCTGTGGCGAGAACAACACAGCAACACAGCGGGTTGGAACCCATAATTGGCCATGAATGGAAACATTCTGGAAGACGAGTTGACAGCAAAGTGGAAAGGGGGCAAAGGGGTTGTTCTACTGCAGCTTTTCCAAGAGTTGTATTTCTTCTGCTATCTTTCCCTTGTATTGGGTATCCAATATGATGTCCAACCAGTAATGTTTACTCTTTCTAATAGCCTGAATCCTGGGGGTCCTTGGAAAAGCACTTTAGCATGAATTAATCCATTTACCTCAAATTCCCTGCAAAAGAGGACACCAAGTCCCTGGTGTTGCTGAGGACAACAATTTTAACTCTAATCTCAATATAACAGAGCTTGCAGATCTAAATATGTGCATATATAAAAAAAAGTGCAAACAGAAAAAGCATAAACAAAATCAAACTCTTTCCAGACTTTTTTCCCAACATCAGATACAAGCGTGTTTGACCCCCAGACTGAAAGGCTGAGGGTCCATTTTCTCTGGTGAGTGGGGATACAAGAGGGGAGTGTGGCACACTGCATAGCATATTTATGAAGCACTTCAGCATTTTTATATGGAATTTGGAGCACTGAGCACTTTAATTGAGATTTCTGGAAAGACTTTTAATTGTGTTTATGCTTTTTCTGTTTGCACTGTTTTATATATGCACATAGTAACATATAGTTACATAGTTACATAGTTAGTGAGGTTGAAAAAAGACATCAGTCCATCCAGTTCAACCGATGATGCGTGTGTGTGTTTGCTTTTAACCGTACATTGTATACCCCTGTATGTTGTGGTCTTTAAGGTGTCCATCTAATAGTTTTTTGAAACTATCAATGCTCCCTGCTGATACGACTGCTTGTGGAAGAGAATTCCACATCCTTACCGCTCTTACAGTGAAGAACCCGTTACGCACTTTAAGGTTAAACCGCCTTTCCTCTAGTTTTAGAGAGTGGCCACGTGTCTTATTGTATCTCCTTTCTCTGAATAGTTTGTTCCTTATGCTCGGGTCACCAGTACAGTATTTGTACATTGATATCATATCCCCCCTCAATCGTCTTTTCTCCAGAGAGAAAAGGTTCAGTGCTTGTAGTCTTTCCTCATAGCTGATGTCCTCCATTCCCCTAATTATTTTTGTAATATTTTTATCTGCAAGCGCTGTACTATTGAGATTATAATTTGTGAGGTGATTTAGTACTTGGTGGACAGCAGATGCAGGCTGTTTGAATCTATATTTGACACATCGCGTGAGTATTTATGTAGTTTATAACAATTTAACTCACCCACGTACAACTATTTGGGTGTGGGAGGGGTGAATCATACCCCTGGAAGCCTGCCCCATGGCCTCCACCTCATTGTCAGCACCCTATTCCTGCTCCTCCTTTGCTGCTGTTCTGCCTTACAGGGTTGACGTCAGTTGTAAAAGGAGCCTACTGGTCCTAATTCAACTGGAAATCCTCCTTTTCTTTCTGCTGCTGTGCCTTCATCTTTTATACCATGCAGTGCATGCTTCAGCAGCAATACCAAGGGATTGTGATGGTAATCCCCACCTCAATGTAGCTCACAGTTCTGGTCACCTATTTACATGCTGACAAGATGGTACATCTGTCCTGAATCTGCAGAAGCTAATGTAGAGAAAAAAAACCCCACAAGTCACCAAAGTAAACCATTGAAGAAGAGGAGGTAGAGGTGACTGAGCTGTCATCATCACCATGGTGCAGGGCATGGGGAAATGCCACCAGCTTCATCCCTGTGTCCCTTTTGGCATCCTCCACAGTTGGGAAAAAAATGTAACCAGTGCACCCAAAAGAAGATGTAATGTACCTGTCCATGATTGCTGGAACACGTGTCTGTGGTTATGTGAAACCTGTCACTGACTGTGTAGTCTGACCATAAAGACATAATATCTTCCATTTGCTTGTGGAAGGCAGGGATGGCATGGGTGGAAAACTTTCCAATTTGATGCAGTACAAGCCAGAAAGTCATGAACAGGGGCAGACTCAACCAGCTGGAATGGAAGCAGCTATACAGTCAGCAATTTTTCCAAGTTGGCATTGAGATGCTGGGCATAGATTGACTGGGTGAATTTTTTTTCTTCTGCTTAGCTGAACTGTAACACAAGCCTCTCAAAACTTTGTTTTACATCCATCTCTATAAACTAACAGATATTGCAGTGGAAACAGATGTAGTTATTTGTGGTGTGGTGAGAGGGGTGGAAAGGGAGGAGCGGAGAGGAGGAGGAGTGTGCACTCTTTGCTGCTGACCAGCAATATTCAAGTGCTGCTCCCACCGAGCTTTATGGTGAAGAATGGTGTCTCTTCATGCATGTGGTACCGAAATGATTGGTACATTTACTACGTTAGACGGCAGCAGTTGGCAACAGATAAGCTATGTGTAATGGCCTGGGGCATAGCAGTGACCTGAACCCATAAGCCATTGCCATCCACTGGAATATGGCAGCAGCTTCCTTCCCTTCTTTGCTCATGGATGAAATCCTGCCTCACAGCTGTTGTCCCTCTCTCTGACTTCCCTCCACTACAAATTAATGGTGCACATATATTGTCTGCTACATCATCAATGCCACCCTCTTTATCACTTGAGTCAACTTGACAGTGAGCCGCCATGGCTTAGCCTGCAGTTCCTGCCTGTGTAATTCTTACCTTCTTGGTGCTATGGTTTGGCTAGACCTATGGTTATTTTCACATGTGTTTAGCTTCTGTACTCACCTATGGGCGTTGCCTGCTATATTGTGGGTTTTTATTTCCTTCCCTTCTATCACTTCCTGGCCTGCCTTCTGGTTTGCTTCCCTATATAAGACATTTTTAGTGCAACCTACAATGCCTGAGCAGCTTTCTAGTTCTCTGAGCCCCTGTTTGTCTTGTGTTTCATGTATTTAGTGTCTGACTTTCCATGTACTGACCCTGGCTTTGTCTTCCATGTTTCCCTGATCCTCTCCTGTCTCCTGCCATCTACACTGTGCATACACAGGTGGTCTCTGTATTGTACCTGGGGGCTGCAATCTAATTTTAGCTTGCTGCAAGTCCATCCCCAACATCAGGGGCCTTAATCAAGAAGCAGGTTGGGGCTTAGACTCCATGCCCTGAGGAACCTTGGTCGGTGTTCTAGCTGTACAATATACCCACTGTAGAAAGAAAAGGCAAATGTGTCCTGCGTCTCAAAGGTGTAGTTTGACCACTGCTTAGTCCTGCAAATGAAGAACATGGTTGGTCCTTACTAGATGTGCATAGATATCCTCTGCCTCTCCCTTTAGACCTCTGAGATATTATAAATATAAGGTATTGCCCAGCTTTATCGCCTGAGGCAATAGAGGAATGGCAACCAAAAATGAATCTGTACAGAATACAATAGATAGTTTGCTCTAATGTGTAAAAATAAGAAAACTAATGATCAACTAATTATTACTTTAATACCTATATCCTTCATTTAAGACCATTTATTGTACAAAAAATATACAGTAAATAAAAGGTATAACATGGTATAACAGTTCTCAAAGCCACACACACCATTTATCCCCTGTCTTAACAGTACTATCAACTCAAGACAAACCATGTCCTAGAGTAGGAACTAAAAACCTGTATGAAAAAAAGGGGTAGACAGCACAGTCAGAAGCATGCAAACACTCTATCATATTTCTCCATCTACTCCAGTTCTCCATTAACACTGACAAAAGTCTAGGAATTCTGACTTTTATGGGGAGTATAATGAAGCATTAGAAAATGCCCATGCCATTTTCCTAAAAGTGTCATTAAACCCCGACTATGAAAAACTCTCATTACATGCCATATAACAGAGTATGCAAACTCTTAAAGCAACCAAAGCATTTGTGTAAAGTGAAATATACCTGGTTGATCCTGCCTAAAGCTGCCCCTCCCATCTTCTCTGTGTCACCACCGCAGGTGGAGATGGCATAGACCAGATGGTATCCTCTACGGAGCATGCTCCAACTTCAGTTCCCTTCTAAACTATTTCCTCTTTTTTCCTCCTTTTTCTAATCTATGCAGCCCACATGACTATAGAGTCACACATGTGGACATATACCTAGTGGTAAATGACACTCCCTCCATTCCCTTTTCCATGTCCTCCTATTGTGCTAGACACTGTGGGAGTGGGATATATTATACTGACTGATTCTATTCACTATGAAACTCACAAAAACGTTTTCAAAATAAATCATTATTAAAAATATATCTAATGCAATTTCTAATACATGTAACGCCTAAAAAAGAGCCTTGGATGCAGATGCTGTCTGAACAAAATGAGATCATTTTTAACTCTGCCTAAACCATATGAACGCACATAAAATATACATTTGATGTTCATTAAAGATCTATAGGGAGCTGTAAAGCAGTCATTTGATATTTATAATCAAATTTGAATTGCTCTAATTTTTTTTTAGTTTTTTTTAGTCACGTGACTGGCACAGCACCAATCAGGTGATAGTGAGTAAACAGAAGAAAAATCTAAATTAATTCAATATTTGGTGTGACTACCCCTGGGTTCAAACCAACCTCAATGGACACTTTGCACACTTGCACCAAGTCAGGTGTTTTGTAGGATTAGAGTCAGGTGTATGATTGATCAAGTATACCTAGCAGGAGCTAATGATCATCAATTTTGTGTGTATGTTAAAACAGTTGTTTACTGAAACAGAAACAGCTGTGTAGGAGGCTTAAAACTTGGTGAAGAACAGCTAAACTCTGCTACTAATTTGAGGTTGTGGGAGGCAGTTTAATGTCACAGGTCATGCACCATGACAAGGCTGAGCACAGCAACAAGACAAAATCTAGTTATACTGCACCAGCAAAGTCTCTCCCAGGCAAAGATTTCAAAGTAAACTGGGGTTTCAAGATGTGTTTTTCAAGCTCTTTTGAAGAAGCACAAAGAAACGATAAATGTTGAGAACCGTAGATGCAGTTGTTGACCAAGGGATCCTAATGCAGCAGGTGAAAGACACGTCATGCTTACTTCCCTTCGACATTGGTCAAGCAGTGCCATCAGCACAGAACTGGTAGAAACC
The DNA here is from genome assembly GCF_965119305.1 of Pelophylax lessonae. Lineage (NCBI taxonomy): Eukaryota > Metazoa > Chordata > Amphibia > Anura > Ranidae > Pelophylax > Pelophylax lessonae. The sequence goes on from NC_138771.1 coordinate 433,015,532, forward strand.
AATGAGACCCGGGTACACCCATTTACTGTCCGGAGATAGAAGTTGTCTTTATGGAAGTATTGCAGTGAAAAAGCCACATGTCTGATATGAAAACAAGGCAAAGCGAATCAGCTATGCATGAAAATATTGGAACTGGGATGCAGGAAAATGGCAGCAGGTAGTCTGGACTGATGAATCAAAATGTATAATATTTGGCTGTAGCTGGAGGCAGTTTGTTCGCCAATGGTCTGGAGAGTGGTATAATAATGGTATAATAATGAGTGTCTGCAGGCAAGAGTGAAGTATAGTGGAGGTTCCTTCCAAGCTTGGGGCTGCATTTCTGCAACTGGATTTGGAGATTTGGTCAGGATCAATAGTGTCCTCAATGCTGAGAAATACAGGCAGATACTTGTCCATCAGGGAGGTGTGTAATGGACCCCAATATTATTTAGCTGCAGGACAATGGCCCTAAACATACAGCCAATGTCATTACGAACTATTTTCAGCTTAAAGAAGAACAGGGAATCCTGGAAGTGATGGTTTGTCCCCCACAGAGCCATCTCTCAACATCATCAAGTCATCTTGGAATTACATGAAGAGATAGAAGGATAGATGTTTGGTATGACCTACCTGCTGAGATCCTTCAAAAACTGTGTGCAAATGTACCTAGAGGAATTAATGCTGTTTTGAAGGAAAAGGGTGGTCACTTGTGTCGCTCCTATTAGAACGGGTCCTGTACTATTCAATGGCGAGCGACCGACCGCGACTTGTCAGGCGACCAAGTCGCCTGACAAGTCGCCCTGTGTGAATGGACCCTTAATTGACAGCATTTTTTCACACCTGCCTAAAACTTTTACACAGTAGTGTATAATGAAGTATTGCATATCCATTTTATATTTAAATAATGCTTAGTAGAATTCTTCTGTAAAGAACTTAACTGTACAGTTTTTTCCTTACTCGTGCCAACCCCTTCAGGGCTTACGGGCTGGATGTGGAACATAGACTATTACAGATGCCAGCTGTTTATTCTGCTAATCAGTTCAGCTGCTGTTTTGCAACTTGAGGATTGTTACAGAAAAATACTTTTGGTGAAATTCTTACTTAATCCTGCCAGGCAGGAAAGCAACTTCATACACACTATGTGATTGATGCAGAAAGAACATGGAAAAGAAGATAATTGTTCTAGCACTGGACTGACACGTAACGCACCCAAGCTGTCAGTTTTAATTTTTTAGAACCAGATGTCAGCATTTTGTATGTCATTGGAAGAAAAGAATAGCAGAGCTGGGCAAAAAAAAAAAGGCAGAAACAACAAACATGCTTCCATTTTGAAGCTAATTTTAAACTGAAGCTGAGGGCAGGCTGATTGTTGCAGCTAGGGTAAGGATAGCAAGAGGAACAACACCATAGGTGATCTCAATCTACCGCTGAGCTAGAGAGAAGCAGCTGTGGAATGTAAAGCTCAATAAACTGCATAAAACATCAGGCCAGTAAAAAGGAAATAAGTAACATGGGGATGCACTATCAGCTTTCTGCTATCTTCTGAAGTATTCCTCCACACCATGGCCTGTATGTAGGCAGGTTTCCTACTGTGAGTTAGTTTGCCAGCTCAGCTGCCCAAATCGGGGGAAAAGGGCTTAATGTTTTACCGCCTCCTGTGGACAAGTTTGCGGGCTTTTTGATGTCTGACCTACTATTCTGTGTTTTATAAAAAGGAGAGCGGTCCCCAGAGAGAGCAGAGGGTTGAGGGTTACTGGGACCTGTTGCCACATCCAGGGATGCCGACTTGTCAGGACACTGTAATGATGGAAACCACCACTCTGGAATTTACAATTATGGACTTTACCCTTAAGGACTCTACTTGTACATGTATGCTGGGGCAGCCGCAACTAGTGTTAGTTAGGGAAAGGACGTTCTGCTATTGATGTACTGTAACTGTTATGCCGAGTTTACAGTAAAGTTGTTTCAACTGCTTTGAGCCTGGTCTGAAGTTAGTCAAAGGGGTTCTGGTATATCCCAAGGAACCTGGGTCTGTAAAAGCACTATGGGGTATGTGTAACATTGCTACAAAAGATTAACTCGCCAGACAAAGAAGAGGAGGTAATTGCCATGGGTAACCAAAGAGAAAAACACGCTAAAAGTAACCAGTCATTTGGCGTGGTACCTAGTAAGGTGACAGGTAGTAAGGGGGTCAGTGGCTTCCTCCCTAGCAGTCAGTCTCTCCCATTCACTGGGAGCAGACTAGGGTTACAGAGATTCAAGGATCACATGGTACAGGAAGGAAAGAGTTTATGAGCACACATGGGGCCCAGCTATGTGCTCAACAGAACCTCATTTTGTTATGGGGAATGAGGTAACAGAGGGTGCTGGACTGATAGAGTGGGCACAAGCTCTGCACGTCCCTTCTAATGCAAAACATTCAAATACAGTGTGTAGCAACATGGGATAAAACATCTCACAGAAGAACTCTGTATACTACAAATGCACACAAGTGTCTCATCTCTGAGTCGTGAGCTGCCTCTGTCTGGTCCAGGGAATTGGTGAGCATGCCTTCAGGTGAGGTGTTACCCCACATGCACGGCCGCAGTAGACCCCGCCCACATGCATTTCACAACCTATTCATAAAATGCAGGTCATTGTATAGCCACTACACTATGTCACAGAGTGCTCTCAGTGTAACGCAGCAGACAGAGATTTGTGATTGAAGTAGAGGTAGGTCACAAGACTTTGACTCTACTCCATTTTTTTCAAATCATTTGGATTACACTCTTTTGAATTAGACTCTTGCTGTGATTTATTAATGTGCAAAGCTCCTAGTAAACTCCTAGCAGTATGACCATGCTTAGGTAATATTGCACAATACGTTTGGGCACAACCACTTACACATACAAGGTGGTGCCAACTCATTGCAGAAAGTGCCTTAACAAGGACCTCCAAGGCAGGAATAAAGGATTAAAGTAGAAGTTCAAAGTAGAGTAGATTTTAGATTAGATTTAGATTGGAGTAGTAATCTACATTAAAGTAGAGTTTTAATACTAAAATCTCTAAATCTACTGGCATCCACAATCTAAGACTAACCTATCTAGTCGTGTAAAGAGGAAATCGCTATACATACCTTTTCTGAAGCTGCTCCTGTCTGGGCCCACGCTGAGCTGTCAGCGGTGGCTTCTCTGTGGAAGCGGGTGCAGAGGACACAAGGCCCATGGTAACTCAATGGGTGATGTCACTTTCCAGGCATTTACCAGCCATTGTCAGCTTTCTCTTTTGCAGAGCTTTCACTGCTGGAGACTGGACCGGAGTGGCTTCAGAAAGGATACGTATAGTAATTTCTTCTTTACAGGGTTAGACAGATAAGTCTTAGATTGTTGATGTCAGTAGATTTAGAGATTTAAAGCGGTTGTATACCCTGGAAAAAGATAAAAAACAAAAAAACTTGCAAGACAATGACATAATGTCCCAGTATGCATCGCATACTAGGACATTATGAAATACTTACCTTAAAACGAAGCCCCACAGCCATGCCCAGTCAATGCTGAGGGGGCTGACATGTTCCCCTGGCGTTTCTTCTGGGTTCACGGGCTTCAGCGCTGTGAGTGGCCAGAGCCACGATAACATCACTCTTGCGCGCCCTTAGTTCCGGTAAGAAGCTCTGAAGTTCCGGCAAAGTTACACGGTGATCCAAAAAGAGGAACAACAACAGTAACAAGCATGTTATTTGAGGGACTGGGAATAGGGCATTGCACCGAACCCTCAGACACACCAAATGGGATCCAACTGTGTCAGGGGGGAAGGGTGACAGCACCCGCCTCTGTTGTTTTTTTACTTGCAATAAATTTTTTTTAAAAGGTTTTGTTAGAATGACAAAAGGTAAACAATTTCAGATGTAGAAAAGAAGAAAACATAATATCATGATAACATGAAAATACATAACTAGGATATCAATGTAGTGCTTCTGAGAGATAAGGAAGATTTTTGCGGAGTACTCGTTAGTACAATAATGTATAGAATGCTATTAGTAGAAGGAGAGGGTCCCCAGAAGTGACGCCTTTGATAAGGAGAAATGTGGTTCCCCAGGAGACACCAATGCGAGGGGTGGCCAAGTCCGGGCACCATGCCCCCTTTGCGGGTGGCGACACACATGGGCCCAGGTCGCCCTCCCCATGGATGGACCAACCCGGAGGAAGGATGAAAGTGCAGAGAGGGGAAGAAGAGGGGGAGAGGGAAGGAAGGGAATGAGAGAAGCACAGGGGAGAATAGGACTCAGTGTTTAGTGATAACTGGAAAGAGCAAGAGTAAAAAGTAGAGGGAGAGTTGAGTGATAAGACTAGTAGGATCAGACAGAGACATGCATGTAATTGGCCCAGGGTTCCTATACACATTCAAACTTGGCCATTGAGGATACTGGCCAGTTTTTTTTGGGTCACGATCCAAGAAATTTTAAGCTTAGTTTCCCTGATGGAAACTCTGGGTTTTTTCCAGGCTCTAGCGATAGTAAGCTTTGCCCCCAGGAGCATAAAATGAAGGAGGGTCTGGGAATGTTTCAAATACCATTATCCCTGCCGTTGAGTAGTGCAATATGAGGGGTTTGGGCAATTGGGCAGTCGGTGACCTTGCAAAGGATCTGAAAGCATTTGTTCCAATAATTACGAACTTTGGGGCAGGACCACCAAGTATGTAGAAGGTCACCCAGCGCCCCACATCCCCGGAAACATAAAGGGGAAGAATCCAGGAAGATGGTGGCCACTCGGGCTGGGACCAGGTACCATCTAGTGAAAATTTTGACATTCGCTTCTATGAGAGAAACATTCATGATCCCTTTAAATGAGCTTTGGAAATGAGAGCACCAGTCGTCCAGGTCCCACTCCATCCCCAGGTCCCGTTCCCAAGCTAAGGCGCATGTAGGTTTGTCTTCGCTGTCAGCCAACGAAGAGTAGATGAGAGAGATTCCTCCTCTTAGGTCCCACTGTTCATAGAATGTAATCCTAGGGGGGTGCAGTTTATTGGGCCATACTGAGTGTAGGAAATGTGAGATCTGGGAGTGATGGTATCTTTCAGTAAGGGGCATTTTGAGAGTACTTATGCAGTAAGGAACCAAAAGCGGTCCCATAGAGTTAAAGAAATGTCCTATACGAAACAATCCCTTATTCAGCCACCAGTGGAAGGCCCTAATGTTCATCTCTGGGGGGAATTAAGGGTTGTGGAAGATGTGAGTTAAAGGCCCAAGATCAGAAACCAAAGCCCGTTTTTTAAGGAGTGTGTCATTAAGGGACAGAGAGTTGGACAATGTGGGAGAGAGGATTGGAGGTCTAGTTTTTGGAGGGCACCATGCTAAGAAATCAAGTGTGTGGTGAGGGGCAGCTTGTCGTTCTATGTTTATCCAGTCAGGTTTAGGGCCTCCCTGTATATAGTATAGAATTGAGCCTATTGGGCTGATTGATAATACCATCTCAGATTTGGGAGAGCGAGGCCTCCCTTGTGTCTCAACCTAAAAAGCAGTGCTTTGGAGAAACGGTGGCACTTGGAACCCCAGATAAACCTGATAATTTTGTTGGAGTTCATCCAGATGAGCTTTATTAACAGGGATGGGGAGTGAACGAAATAGGTAGAGAATGCAGGGTAGAAGTGTCATTTTAATGGCATTGATCCTTCCTTTCCAGGAAAGGGAGTGACCTGCCGAAGAGGTCAAGTTCTCCTTGAATTTCTTAATGAGGGGAGGGTAGTTAGCCTCATATAAATTGCAGATATTTGGGATCAAGTACGTCCCAAGATAGGGAATCGATTTGGAGCTCCAGCTAAAGGGAAAGTGTGACTGTAAGTTGAAGAGGAGGGCCGGGTCTAACGAGACATTCACTGCACATGATTTAGTCATGTTGACTGTAAGGCCTGAGGCCAGACTGAAGCCCTCCAGAACTTAAAGGAGATTAGGGACAGACACTAGGGGTTCAGTAATAAATAGAAGCAGGTCATCTGCAAAGAGAACACATTTGTGTTCTAATTCCCCACATTTAACACCCCCGCCTCATGTTGTTTTTATATAATATCACAGTTATATGATGGGAAAGATGTGTGACTAACCTTAACTGCTGACTAGTTCCATCCAATCAAATGAGGTTTACGTGTTTATGGGATATGATAACCAAGTACACAACTTAATCAATTAGCAAACTTGCTATACCAGTCAGTCCATGTAGACCAAAGGTTGGTTTCTCATATCAGTGAACATCTGTCTGGTGTTGATAACAAAAATATGTTCCAAAAGATCAGCGCACCACTTCCACTTGGTGTTGATAAGAGTTCGTATGTGTGGTGGGTTTGAACCATATTTATCACATCGAGTATTTGCAGGGGATGGGCTGTTTTCCATAGTTTGGTAACAGGGAGTCTAGCTGCCAGGAGGATGTGGATCCCTACTTTATGCAGTGGTGGCAGTGTTTAGGCTTAACAGAGCTAGGTCCAGTGAGGGGAGTAGGGAGAGATTGGTAACTTCATTTAGCAACTTAAAGACTTCTTTCCAGAACCCCGTTAATTGGGGGGAGATCAGATTTCTCAATATGCTTGCATAACATCTGCACTTTTCCAAGAAAATGGTTCCAGTGATATTGAAATAAAAATGACAATACATTTCTTACCCTTCATCAATAATAATAACAAATCGCTCATCAGTGGGTATCTCTTTCTAGGTGTATGTCTTCATTTTCTAAAGACCAAGAGAAAGATTTGTTTTCTTAAGCCCTCTCAGAACCTTAAACAGGCTCTAAATTGCAGAAATGAGGCAATCAAACAAATGGCAAGGAATTGTAATGTCATACTTTGCTGTAATTGTCCTGTAAATATTTGAGGATGCAGACCTATGGATATGCACAGTTCAACACAGATGAGATGGTAATTTGAATGTAATTATGTAGTCAAAATCAGATAAATATCTAATTTTAATGAGTACTGAGCTGTTTGACTTTCTTGCTAAATTCCACATGGCAATATATTTTTTTGGTAACTCATAATTCCATAATTGCATTTTCTCAGGATAGATCTAAATTTTAGGTTGTTGGAAAGTGACTTGTGTTCAGGTTCTTATGAACAGCAGTTTCTCATCAAACTCAATTCTTTTTTATAGCCACCTCCTGTTTATCCTTTGATGTTGTATTGTACATTGATCAGTTCTTGTTGCCCAGTATTCAGTGCTTCAGGTGCTGCAGACAAATATAAGGCTAGCTTCACGCTACCACAACTGCGATTTGATCCAATTTTCAGTGCAATTTTGAAGTGCGAGAATGGTGTGTTTTTTATGCTGCAGCATTTTTTTAGGCAAAGGAGACTGGTTATTGACAGATGCTGATTGTTAAGGACCTGGCACCCGCCGGTGTCCTCACATCCAATGACTTATTCACTCAGCAGGGATGAGTAATTGGTTTTTAAAGAACTGGCACCCACAGGTTTCCCAACAACCAGTGACTCATTTCTACTCTGATTGCAGGGATGAGTCATAGGTTGTTAAAGAGGAAGTAAACCCTGCACAAAAAAATGAGAAAAAAAACATGTAAGACAAAGGCATAATGAGCTAGTACGCATCGCATACTAGCTCATTATGAAATACTGACCTTAGAATGAAGCCCCCGCAGTGCCACCTGCACAGCGGCAGGATGGCTGTGTCGGGATTCGAACCCGTGACCAGCCACATCCCAGGCGGTAGCCCTGCTTACTAGGCTACCATCCTCTCTGGACATTGCTCTCTGGACATTGCTCTCTGGACATTGCTCTCTGGACATTGCTCTCTGGACATTGCTCTCTGGACATTGCTCCCTGAAGCCTATTATTCAACCTTAGTCTTGCCAAGCCTTGCTCATCACCCTTGATTCCCCACACCTGGTACTTCCCTAGATAAGTCCAGCCCCTTGCAATCAGCTTGCTGATTATTGAGCTCCTGAGCCTTGATCAAGCTTCTCCTCACCTGCTGCTCTTGCCTACTACCACAAGTCCACTGCTGACCAGGAATTGGCTACCGACTACTCTTCTGCTTTGTCCCTACCTACTGAACTGCTACCTCTGTTGCCGATCCGGATTGTATGACCACGCTTACTGCTGCCCACCCCGACCTTTGGCTCGTCTGATTTCTCTCTGGTTATCCCTTGTCTGCTCCTCCGCCTCTGGACAAACCTTCACTCTGCCTGGCTGGGTGATCCTAGGGACTGCGACCTGGTGTTAGCTTGCAGCACAGTCTATCCCACCATCAGAGGCTCTAGTAAAAACCAGCTAGCAATTAGTTTCCGCACCTCAGGTGAACCCGTTTCCTCATCAGAGTACTACCTGGTGTCCATCCGGTATCCAGCACTGCTACCACCGTAGCCAACCCAGATTGTCTGACCACGCCTCTGCCAGACTTCCTGCACCTACTACCTGCCTGCGGTCCTTGCCACTGGGCTCCACTGCTATCTCCAGCCAGCTGTCCTCTGACTCAGGTGAGCCTGTAGGATTGTTACAGGCCGACATGTTCGGCTGTCCTACTTCCTGGTTTGCATCCTCCGGCCATCTGATTGGCCGGAGGCGCGATTACATCACTCCCGTGCATGCGCGCGGGTGCACCCGTTCACGGCGCAGGGCTCTGAAGGAACGGCATGGGTGGCCTTATTAAAGGCTTACCCATAGGTACAACTTCCAAGAGAGGATTTACAACCTCTTTAAGGAGCCAACACCGCTGGTATCCTAACTACCAATGACTCATCTTCCTGTCAGCCAGGAATGTAAACTATAAGCCAGTCTGTAAAAATAAAAAAAATGGTGTGGGGTCCCTGCCAAAATCCATACTAGGCTCTTCAGGTCTGGTATGAATTTTAAGGAGAAAAGAAAAGCCCTCTAAAACCTAACTGCTCCTGTCCCCACTTCTGAAGTAAAAAAAAGAGGCAGGTGCCCCTGTGACATTATTGACCAAATATGTACATGTCATGATGATATCAGGGGTGAGGTCATCTGGTTATGCAGCCGGGGACAGCACTTGATGAGTAAGTGTTGATAGTGGGGTGTTTTTATTTTTTACCTTAATGCAGATAATTGAGTTTGGAACTACTTTAGGATGCAGTAAATCTGCAATACCACATGTTTTAGGCCCTACAAGTACAGGAAAATAAACAGTAATCTTGGCATATACTTGCATTTGCACTTGGCTCTTAATTTTTTTTGTTGTGATCAATAACACACTACCTTTGTTGGGCTAAACTTGCATGGAATGGTGTTAGACCTGACCAGTTGTCTTAAGTTGAACCACAAAATACCTTCCCTCTCCTTAGGTCTACAATATAAAGGGCTAATTAGACTTAATGAGCTAACACAGAAAGTGTGCACTGTGCGCAGGATAGCACTGAATTTGATCCTGAATTTCTGCCAGGATCAACAGGTATTTCTTGCACATTTTGAAATGATGTAACAAACGTTTTCACTGATATATAAGCCTAACTTATAACTGTTACTTTTAAAAAATACCCTTGTATTGTTCCCTCACACAACAAGTGTTAAATATTCAATTTGTGTGGGGGATTTTAATAAAAAGTAAAATGTTCCTCTCTCCCCCAGAAGCCAGCACTCTTCTCTGCACTCTGATGTTCCATTATGTCGTTGGGTGCTCGTCATCTTCACATTGTGCATGATGATGTTAGAGAGCTGCGACCACCAGAGGGGCAAAAAGAAGTGGCTTCAGAGGACCAGTTGTACAGCAGGGATGAAGACTGTGGGAGCAAGGAATCAGGCAAGTAATACTACTTATTCCTTTCCGCCTACTGAGCATTTAACACTTTCATTGAAATGAGGATTGGGGAGCACTGCAAAGGTAATTTTTTTCATTGACTCAAAGTTGGCCTTTACCAGACCAAAATTGACCAAATAAGAATTATGCATTTTAGAGTTTACATACACTTATGCAAATATGCAAAGGAGAGCACTTTTATAGCTGCTACAAATCACTGCTACATGATCTCTCCTGCCCTTAAATTGAATACCTAAGTTATCAGAGCTGAAAGTCCTTACACTGTCAACACTGTGATTTCATAATGCTGCATACATCTTCATCAACTATGTTTTCCATTTATTTTACAATTTTTAAACTTGCCTAAGCCCTCTGGTATTGCGGTAATACAGTTTGTTAGATTTTATTCTAAGTGCGTAGCTTGTTTTATACGTAATGTGATGGTAACTGAATTCTGAATAGACAGAATGGAATACACTGTAAGATGACTATATTCAGGTGTGGCAATTGATTGATAATTTATACTTTCCCTGGCATAGCCTTTACAATTATGCTTTTTACAGATTATTTCAAATGGGCTGGCTGATTTATTAAAAGAGTAGAGTGTGTTCACTTTGTAATGTGAATGATAGTTTTTCTCAATAAATTAAGTGAATCTGTGTCACTTTGAATATCCGATCATGTGTGAGGGAAACCAAAAAATATACACACAAAGGGTCTAGTATTGTCACTACACAAGAAAGCTGTTACAAAATTGTATCAAGACGGTACAGATCCAAAATAGATGTTGACAATGTCAACAAGCAGTTGACACACTCTTACATATATAGTTACATATTTACATAGTTAGTCAGGTTGAAAAAAGACACAAGTCCATCTGGTTCAACCAACAAAAAAAAACAAAAAAAAAAACAGTATTGAAAACCCAACCATACAATCCCATATATACAATCCTATACACGCAGTTGATCCAGAGGAAGGCAAAAAAACCCAGCAAAGCATGATCCGATTTGCTACAGCAGGGGACAAAAATTCCTTCCTGATCCCCCGAGAGGCAATCGGATATTCCCTGGATCAACTTTGCCTAAAAAAATTTTTTAGTACCCACTTACTGTATATTAAGTACACCCAGGAAATAATCCAGACCTTTTTTAAAGCAATCTAGTGAGCTAGCTAGAACCACCTCTGGAGGGAGTCTATTCCACATTTTCACAGCTCTTACGGTGAAGAAACCCTTCTGCATTTGGAGATGAAATCTGTTTTCCTCTAGACATAAAGAGTGCCCCCTTGTCCTCTGTGTTGACCTTAAAGTATGGTAGGATTGCCCCCAGCTTTAGCCCTTTTGGACCAAAGTACACTCTGTCATCTCTCAAGTGATGACCTACGCCTTGGAGTATTCCCCAGCACAACTTCTTCTCCACCACATCCCAATTTCTCACAGAAATGACCATAAATCACTTGCTGTGCACATGGTAAATGAATGACATTGGCAAAAGAATGACATGGCAAAAGGTGTAGTCCAATCCATTGGGGTATAACTCACACCCCCTCCATAAAGGAATGGCTCATATGCTGACAAAAAATTGCTGACATGGAAGAACTCATTAACCTAGCTTAAGACTCCCCTACTAAATTCTCATCCACCTGGGCTTATTGGCTTCACTTTCAAACCACCAATAGATAAAAATAATTGTTAGGCCTTACTACCTTGAACCATAACTAGGTAGGATCTCTGGCTTTCATGCAACAAAAAGCATGTATTCTTCTGAAGAGGATGGGGGGACCCTGCCAGAGTGGTCTCATGCGCTCCTCCACTTCAACCCCCTTTTTTAATATACTGGACCCTTCAAATATTGCTTCTGCTATGCTACTAGGTTACACCCAACCAATAAATACTTTCATACAATCAATCACAGATCACTACAAATATTATGTCTATTTAGCAGCAATACTTATGATTCACGTTTCATTATTCATGTAATATCTCCTATACTGTATCTTTACACCATATCTACCAAATGACTGCTTTGGATTTGCAATGTTTGTAAATAGAGTTGAGCTAACACCTGGATGTCCGGGTTCGGCGGGTCCGGCCGAACTTGAAAAAAAAGTCCGGGTTCGTGACCCGGACTTAACCCGAACTTTACCCTGATCCCGAACCCCATTGAAGTCAATGGAGACCCGAACTTTTGAGCACTAAAATTATTCTTAAACAAACATGGAAAGGGCTAGAGGGCTGCAAATGGCAGCAAAATCATCTTAAGAGCATGACAAGTGCTATGCAAACAAATGTGGATAGGGAAATAACTTAAAATAACAAAAAACAGAAAATAAAAAATAATCATCTTAAATGATGTAGGACAAGGCCCATATAGAGTAGGAGGTTGAGGTGGCGGAGGATATGGCAGTGTAGGTGGAAGCGGCGGTGGAGGAGGAGGACGTGGCCCATATGGAGTAGGAGGTTGAGGTGGCAGTGGATGTGGCGGTGTAGGTGGAAGCGGCGGTGGAGGAGGACGAGGTAGCCAACACTGGTTTTTGTTTTTAATTGTATTTCTTTTTAAATTAGGGTACACCCCAAAAGAGTGAGAAAGATCAAAAATACAACAATGGCTGGGTAAGGCTGGTATACATGTCTATTCTGCACAAGGTACGGATAAGTGCTGTGGAATCCATGCCTGGTTAATTTTAATGAATGTGAGCTTGTCCACATTGGCTCTGGACAGGCGGCTGTGCTTGTCTGTGATAACGCCCCCAGCCGTGCTAAATACACGTTCAGATAATACACTGGCTGCAGGGCAGGCCAGCCCCTCCAAGGCGTAAAGGGCAAGCTCAGGCCATGTGCCCAATTTGGAGACCCAGAAGTTGAAGGGGGCAGACCCTTTATTCAGTACGTGTATAGTACATAAGGAACGGTAAGGAACTGTATATGGTATATGGTAAGGAACGGTGATGGCAGCGTGGGGGCTTTTTACCCCCTTCTGGGTTGAGTCTGGCCTTGGAAAAGGTATGTGTCCATGGTTGTGGGCCGGGCTCTCCCAAAGCTGTCTAAGTTCTGAGGCCTTCTGGTAGGGACGGAGCTGCACTGGTCTTGCCACAGACCAGGATTCAGAAAAGCGGAATAGAACAACAGTATCCAACGGGTGTATCTCACAGTAACATATGCAGACTAGGCCGCAATTAACTTTGTATCCCCTAAATGGGGATACATTGCAAAGCGGAATACAACAGTATGCAATGGGTGTTTCTCACTGTAACATATGCAGACTAGGCCGCAATTAATTTTTTATCCCCTAAATGGGTTTTTATTGCAAAGCGGAATGCAACGGTATGCAATGGGTGTATCTCACTGTACCATATGCAGACTAAGCTGCAATTTATTTATTTTCCCCTAAATGGGTTTTTCTTGCAAAGCGGAATACAACAACAGTATGCAATGGGTGTATCGCACTGTAACGTATGAATGAAAATCTGAAAAATAATTGTCCCCTTAATTGGTGCTGGTTGAATAGTAGATTTGAAATGCAGTGTCTAAACGCTGTAAGTCACAGTAAAATATGAAGGAAAAAAGTTTTTTGTCTTTTTTAAATGCAGATTAAGAAGACACATGCACTCAGCTTGCATGAAATGGCCGCTACACACCGCACACCAGGTTGGATACTGTTGTTGTTCTATTCCACTATTGAACAAAAAAAAAACATTTGAATTAAAAACTGAAAAATGTTTTTTTTTCCCTAAATACTGAAAAATAATTATTTTCCCCTTACATTGGTGCTTTTTGAAGAGCAGGTTAGAAAAGCAGTGTCTGTCTAAACACTGTATGTCAAAGTGAAATATGAAGGGAAAAAGTTTTTTCTTTTTTAAATGCAGATTAAGCAGACACATATGTACTCAGCTTGCATGAAATGGCCGCTACACACCGCGTGTCTAACAGGTTGGATACTGTTGTTGTTCTATTCCGCTATTGAATAAAAAAAAACCCCATTTGAATGAAAAACTGAAAAATATTTTTTTTTCCCCTAAATACTGAAAAATAATAATTTTCCCCTTACATTGGTGCTTTTTGAAGAGCAGGTTAGAAAAGCAGTGTCTGTCTAAACACTGTATGTCAAAGTGAAATATGAAGGAAAAAAGTTTTTTTCATTTTTAAATCAGATTAAGCAGACACATATGCACGGAGCTTGCATGAAATGGCCGCTACACACCGCACGCCTAACAGACTGATAAAAGTTTTTTTTTTCTCCTTTCTCCTCCTCATTGGGCTCAGGTCAGGCCATAAAGATCGTGAACTGCACCCCCACACAATACAATCAATGTAGATCCCTGTCTGATTAAAGAACATTCTTCCTATTCTTTCCCTCAAAGCAATCTCCAGCCTGCCCCTACAATAATCTCCTATCTCTCCCGCCGGGCATAAAGATCGTGCACTGCATCCCCACACAATCAAATCAATGTAGATCGCTGTCTGATTAAAGAAGATTCTTCCTATGCTTTCCCTCAAAGCAATCTCCAGCCTGACCCTACAATAATCTCCCTATCTCTCCCTCAGCAGCATCAGGAACCTCTCCCTAGTATAGTTTGAGCAGAGTGACGCGCGGCACTATGTGACTCCAGCTTATATAGACTCTGGGTCACATGCTGCACTGGCCATTAGTAGGCAGGGCTGTGATGGCTTCTAAGGGCACACTAGTTAAATGCTTGCTGATTGGCTGCCTTGCAACTGTTGAAACCGCGCCATTAAAACCGCGCCAAAACATCAAATAACATTACCGAACAACGGACAGTACCCGAACATACAGTGAAATGTTTGGGTCCGTGTCCAGGTACCGAATACCCAAAAGTCCAGTACGATCCCGAACAATACAGTCCTAGTTCGATCAACCCTATTTGTAAACAAAAATTTATTTTTAATAAGATTTGGAAGAAAAAAAAATTACAAGATTTTGACTTGCACTTAAATGGATTAAAGCATTAGTAAGAACCACTTGATCACAAGTACCCACATGTTCTCTGACTTCCCATTTCCTTCCTTTGCCAGCCCTGAAACGACACAACCCATGATCATTTGAACATCTGTAACTTCAGGGAGGGGCTATGGGAGTCCCTTCTACTAGTTGTGGGTGGGTCTTAGGGTGTGGTCATTTCTGAGCATTCATGTGGGTGGTGAAAGGGGAGGAATGGAATTCTATTATCATCGCCCAAAGTCTATTCCTCTCTGCAGTGAATAGTGAGTAATGTGCTTTTTGAGGAGTAAACAAGCTGTTCTATGTACCCTCACTGATTGGAGTAGGTAGGAAGGGGGAATTCTGGTGGCTCGCTTAGGTTAAAGGTGACTTCCAGATCCAAATTCAGATAAGCCCCACCCGCAGACCCCTACAACCAACAGGTTAGGGTTATGTGAAAAAGACCTTTGTACTCATACACGTGGGGACAAGTTGCTTTGCTGGGGCAATTTACCCTCTGGAAAGGTCTTTCTCCTACATGTAGAGGGTGTGTGGCTATGTATGGCTCAGGAGGGGGTGTACATTTGCTGCCCACCCCTATTCTGGCTTGACAGACTGCATGCTGGAATTATGGTCTGGAATGAATGTTTGAGATAACTACACTTTTTTTTTTTTTGTAAAAAGATTTTCCGCAGGCTAACCCTATCTTCATATCAGACCCTAATTCTGAATGAGAGTCTGTTATTAATATTAAGGATAATCACACTTTGTTTCATTTTTCTGGCAGAGTTACCCTTTATATTCATATCAGACCCTATTGCTGGATGAGGGTCTGGTATGATATTAAAGGGGAACCCCACACATGAGGGACTTGCATGAATTAGAAACTTAAAATGTAACGCCACTTTTTTTGAGAAAAAAAACATTCCCCTCTGGGTGATCTATGTACATTGCAAGGATTATAACAAACTTTGTTGCAGATTCCTACCTTTTGTTATTCTGAAGAAATAATTGCATAGTTACATAGTAGCTGAAGTTGAATAAAGACAATAGTCCACCCAGTTCAACCTGTGCAGGCATGTGTGGACGTATTCATTTTCCATACCCCTGAATGTTTTGATCTTAGATATGTATGTCCAAAAGTCTTTTAAAAGTAGCCATACTCCCCGCAGTTACTACCATTTGTGGAAGCGAGTTCCACAATCTTATTGCCCTTACTGTAAAAAACCCTTTACGTAGCCTGAAGTTAAATCGCTTCTCCTCTAATCGCATTGAATGGCCTCCTGTTCTCTTGCACTCCTTGCGACTGAATAGTTTTTTTTTCTATGCTAAGATCACCATTGAGGTATATGTAAATCGTTATCATGTCCCCTCTCAGGCGTCTCTGCTCTAGGGAGAATACATTGAGTGCTTGTAAACGCTCCTCATATTTTAGGTCCTCCAATCCCCTAATTAGCTTAGTTGCCCTTCTTTGGACTATTTCCAGTTCCAGCACATCCTTTCTGAGGATTGGCAACCAGATCTGGACAGAATACTCCAGGTGTGGCCAGACCAGAGTTTTATAAAGTGGTAGGATTATAGATTTATCTCTGGAATATATCCCCTACCTTATGCATGACAATATTCTGCCGGAGTTGTCAGCTGCAGCTTGACATTGCATGCTATTGCTTAGTCTATCTTCTACTAAGACTCCCAGATCTTTCTCCATTCTTGATTCCCCCAGAGGTTCCCCCCTAACACGTATTTTGCGTTTAGGTTTTTTAGTCCCAAAGTGCAGTACCTTACACTTCTACACATTAAACCTCACTTGCCACGTAGTTGCCCACTCTGTTATTTTGTTCAGGTCATTCTGTAAGATTTTTGCATCATGATTAGAGTTGAGCGGACACCTGGATGTCCTTGTTCGGCGGGTTTGGCCGAACTTTAAAAAAAAGTCCGGGTCCGTGTCCCGGACTTTTGCCGAACTTTTCCCGGACACCGAACCCCATTGAAGTCAATGGGGACCCGAACTTTCAGGCACTAAAATGGCTCTAAAACACCAAAGGAAAGGGCTAGAGTGCTGCAAATGGCAGCAAAACATATTTAAGAGCATGGCAAGTGCTCTGCAAACAAATGTGGATAGGGAAATAACTTAAAACAACAAAAAAAAACAGAAAAATAAAACAATGTTCTTCATCTCTGAAGGACGAGGCCCATATGGAGTAGGAGGGAGGTTGAGGTGGTGGTGGATGTGGCGGTGTCATAGGCATGCGCACAGGGTGTGCCTGGGCACACCCTAATCACCTAGGGCACATTAGCATTATCGCTCTGTTTGCCAGTGAGGAGATGGGAAAGATCTCCCTCGGACCTGCTCTGCTCTATTTCACTTTGCCAGCAGGGAGAGTAATGTATCGGGGCCATGTACATGTAGGCAAACACATGCATGTGTATTTAAACTTTGGGGTGAACACCCTAATGCAATAGGCTGCGCACACCTATGGGCGGTGTAGGTGGAAGCGGCGGTGGAGGAGGACCAGGGCCGGATTAAGAGCATCATGGGCTTGGTGCTGAGGATTTTGAAGGGCCTTAAGGGCCGTGCCTTATCATGCACCCAGAGGAGGAAGGGTGCAGCCATGCATGCCTAATTCAACATGGGATGCTGTCTCTGAAGCCCATAAACACATCCATGCATCGGCAACTGTCCCTCCTTGTCCGGCCTTCGTGCTGTGTGGGGAGGTTCTGAGGGAGCTGCCTGGGGAAGCGAGCATAGAAGCCAGACTTCTGTGTTTACAAGTGACAGAAGAGCGGTAACAGTGAATATGGCCAACCCGGGGCCTATATAAAAGGTAGGGGCCTGGAGCTGCAGCTCCAATAGCCCCTAAGTTAATCTGGCCCTGAGGAGGACGAGGTAGCCAACACTGCTTCTTTTCACAAATTTTAAATGAGGGTACACCCCAAAAGAGTGAGAAAGAGCAAAAATGGAACAATGGGTGGGTAAGGTCGGTATCCATCGCTATTCTGCACGGAACCTGCAAGGTGCGGAAAAGTCCAGTGGGATCCATGCCAGGTTCATTTTAATGAACGTGAGCTTGTCCACATTGTCTCTGGACAGGC